>NC_138233.1:26701571-26894071 GCF_964197995.2 Scardinius erythrophthalmus | reverse complement strand
TTTCATGCCCTACCACACACAAACAGTTCGATAAATCATGTGAACCAACACATTACTGGGTATGCTGCTGCTGTCCATAGGAAGTTAATGTAGTGAAAGTGTCGCCATCAGGGGCACTTTAGTATAAACACACACAGAGTCTGGATCATAGAATTAGAGGTTCAAACGCTCTTCCTGCTTATTCCCAAGAGTGCAAATCCATCAACAGAATGGATTGCTTATTTAGTTAAAACCAGTTTCGTACTGCGCATTCATCCATGCGTTAACGCTGCATACATGTACATTTGGGTGTGCCCAGAAAAAAAAGCTCCTAACATGACTTATTAAATTATAACTCAAATGACTTTTGGAACAAAACGTGATCACTAACACTCACTAACACAAGAAAATTACAGATTGAAAAATAGATGCTGCGCATTAAGTTTGGGCCGCATGTCAAATATTTACTCTATATTTCTTTTTTATTAAATTATACTGCGAATAATGTGCTGATTTTAATGTATGTAACATTTCCACAAATCAATTGTTTTATTCTGTTTCAGTTCACGTGAATCAATTCACATCACAGGTTGTTTCCATTCACTTTATAATGAGATTAAAGCAGTACTGTGATCAAGTTAAGTCATGATAATAATACTGTGATTAAGCAGAGTACTCATATTCTACAGCAGTTATGGTTACCGCTGATTTAATTGCATTACAAGGCATGTAAATTGCATTTCTGCTCTGAACAAAGTGCCAATATGCCACCGCTGCAGATATATGACGTCTCACACTCAAGCGCCGGTTTGAAAGCATGGGGGAACAGAAGAAGCCACACTCATACAAAATGTATGCGTTATAATGGTGTTCAAATGCTGTTTTAATACAATTTAAAACAACCGTTTAGTATTTTAATATATTTTAAAATGTAATTTATTCCTGTGATGCATCATTACTCCAGTCCTCAGTGTCACATGATCCTTCAGAAATCATTCTAATATGATGATCTGCTGCTCAAGTTATTAATGTCGAAAAAAAGTTGTGGAAACTGATAGATTTTTCAGGATTCTTTGATTAATCGAAAGGTTAACAAAAATATTATGTAAAATAATGTTTTGAAACAATGTTTTTAGTGCCCCTTTTGGTAAATTAATGTGCCCTTGAAGAATAAAAGCTACATTCCTTAGCAAAAAAAAACCACACTTGCAGATCCTAATCTTTTAAACGGTAGTTTAAGTCAACATAATTTCCTTCGTTGATTTAGTGAAAAACTGTGTAGAAAAGATGCATGTTTAGATAGAGTCTTGATTCTTGCTCTAGATATAATTTGCATTAAGGCGGCTTGACTTTTTCCAAATAACAAATGCATAGACATAATTTTTAACTGTAGTGCAATTCATTTTGATTATAATGCCCAGACTGGCTGTGTATTATTCTTTTGTGCATTTTGGCTCAAACCGAAATGAATGTTTGAAACAGCAGAACATACCTCTTTAAATCCTCTGTTCTTGATGTTCAGTTTCTTGGCATTGACAAAGTCGAAAAGTTTTCCATATTCTTCCCTACATAAGACAGAAGAGACGTGATCATCATTTGTGAGGACCGGAAAGACTTGACGCTTATGCCTAGTTAATAATAATAATTTGTTAAATTTATAAAGTGCTTTACATATGGAAGGGGGAAATCTCCTCAACCACCACTAATGTGCAGCATCACCTGGATGATATTGCACCAGAACGCCCACCACACACAGCTTACTGGTGGAGAGGAGACAGAGTGATCAAGCCAATCAGTATATATGGGGATGATTAGGAGGCCATGATGGACAGAGGCAAATTTGGCCAGGATGCCGGGGTTACACCTCAACTCCTTTCTTTTGGAAGGACATCCTGGGATGTCCACAGAGAGTCGGAAACCTCGGTTTAACGTCTCATCTGAAGCAGGCTTGTGCAAAATTCTGAATTTCAGAATTGGCCTCCATTCAATTCATGAATTGGAATTTGAATTGAATTTACTCCGCCCCACAGGTCGTTGAATTGAATTTGAATTGGAATGACAGGAAGTGGAATTAAATTCATGGCAATTCAAAGAAATTCCACACAGTCACACAACAGAAAGAATGTGTTGAGTCTCGCATGCATTCAGTGTTAGGAAGGTTACTTTGGAAATGTTATTGCTTATTACTGTTATTAGTTACCCATTATAAATGTGGTTTGGATTACTTTATTTGGATAACTTTATCAATGCAAAGCAATTTCGTTTTAAAGTCCCCGTGAACCGGAAGTTGTGACGTATTTCCCAGTGAAACGGAATATTGAACAGAGGGCAGGGTTTTACTCTAGCGCTCCTCCTCTCCATCTCTGCTCATAACAGACTAACGGTTTGAGGGGAGTGGTTAAGCGTTGCCCAAACCAATTCCTCAAACCTACGTCATCAGAGAAGGTCCTCCAATGCAGAGGGGAGGGGCATTTTCAGATTTTGATTAAAGATTACCATGGTAAAAAATTTTTTTTTAAAATATTTTCTTGCACGGATTAATTGTTCACCACAAGACTAGTAATATGCGCTAACAAAGTAAATAGGGTCAATTTTGATTTCATGGGGACTTTAAGTTGATTAGTAACTAATTGAATTAAACTTTTTACCTCAGTAATACAAGTAAATACAATTACATTAATTTTGTAATTTAATAACAGAAATTTCATTTCACGTAACTATTTACTCCTCAACCCTGCATACATTTTGTTCTAAAATACATATTGATCAAATTCTTGAAATAAATTACCCCCTCAATGTTGTTTAATTAGTTTTGTTTTTAACATTGCTTTTAACATTCATTGCTGGGGGAAAACATATCCTTTTAATGTAATCTGTACAAGTAGTTCAAACTAATATCATTTATAATGCAATCATATCTGACATATACTGTAAAGCTTCATTGTTAAACACTTAACTTAAAATATGTATATGAATTTCTTTGAATTTTTATTGAATTGCAATTCTGCTTCCTTTAATTCAAATTCGAATTGTAATTCTAGATCCTGTTTTTGACATCAATTCAAATTCAAGAATTGAATTGGAATTAAGGAGTCATTCTCAATTCAATTCTGAATTGTGCACAAGCCTGATCAGAAGGACGGTGCTCTTTGACAGTATAGTGTCCCCATCACTATACTGGAGCGTTAGGACCCACACAGACCACATGGTGAGCGCCCCCTGCTGGACTGATTAACACCTCTTCAGGCAGTAACCTGGTTTTCCCAGGAGGTCTCCCATCCAGGTACTGACCAGACTCAGCCCTGCTTAGCTTCAGTGGGCAACCAGTCTTGGGCTACAGGGTGATTTGGCTGCTGGTTAGGACAGGCTGCTGCAGACTGCAGAAATGTTAAGACATTCTCTCTTATGATTGAGAGATGAAGGACACTGCTGTCTGTGTTTTCTAGGGCAAGGTGTGATGATTTGTGAGTAATGTAGTTTACCTCTCAATGTTGCTGAAGGTGAACTGGTTTTTCTGCTTGGTCTCTATTTCGAAGTCAAAGGAGCGAGTGGTGGTTGTTCCTCTGGCGAAGTTAACGCAGGAGATCTCCTCGAAGCGCAGGTGAACCGGTGGCTTGTGCACATAGATGAAGCCTCTTTCCAGAGGATACAGCAGCCCTGAGCTCGCCTTATACGCACACGTTATACACTGAGACCCGGAGTGACTACACACACACACACACACACACACACACACACACACACACACACACACACACACACACACACACACAGAGAGAGAGAGATAAAGACTGACATCAGTAAAGACATTTCATTTCAAAACTTGATCTTGACACATTATTATGAATATGAGAATTAGGGGTGAGCAATATAAGCAATTCATATCACAACATTTTGGGCAAAACTTTTTTTTTTGTTACTATATGTAATAACGAGGTCAGACAAGGAGGGCCACTTTATAGTAAAAACTGAAGTTGTAATTTTATTTGAAAGAAACACTGTTTTTTCGTGTTTAATACAGTAAAGCTACTTGCTTTAAAGTAATCTATTGTATAAAGTCATAAATAAGGCGTAAGTGAAAATAGCATATTTTCTTAACAATAGATTCTATTTAAACTGTAAAAAGAGCAGTACTTTTCTTTGCAATAAGTGTAAATAGTAGTTAGATGCTATTTATACTTGTAAATAGTGGCAGATACTATTAGTTTCCTCAGTGTTCTGCACCGTTGGCTCTAGTCGGACACTGTCAGGGGTTTTTTTGTTGGCCGATTCAACATGTAGACTCAGCGTCGGTGAGAAAGAACTCCGATTGGCTGTTTAGTTTAGCAAACAAGTAAAAGAGATGAAAGCAAGCAAAGAAGTCAGACAGAAGGCCATTATAATTTTATGTCAGCATTTCACCGCGTGAATGTTTTCATAAAGTGGAATAAAGAACGTGATCAGCCTGATTGATATTGAAAGCGTTAAGCAAGTGCTGTTTTGTTTATAGTTTGTACATCTGCACTCTTGGTTTGGCTTTCCCTTTTTGAATGACGAATACAGCTGCTTAAATAGACAGTTATCTCCTTTGCACGCAGGTGCAAACGCTTGTGCTAGTCGACAGTCGCCTGTAGTTCTTTCGTTGTGTTCAAGCACAGATTTTTTCCCCTGACGCAAGGCATCAACATAGTCTCCTTTCATCAGCGCTAGTTCTTTGGCGTCGGTTTGGTGTGTCCCTACCTTTCTCACCTGCACTCTTGCTATGGTTGACACTCTTGATGTTCGCTAATAGTATACTGCTGAAAACGCATTTAAAAAAAAACTTTACCCCTAGGCGAAGAACAAAAAAAAACTTCAGCATGAGTATATCAGGGCCTTAAATGTAAAGTGATTGTAAAGTAACTCCTAACATCCAGCTGTGCTTTGCTCAACCACAAAAGAAATACTACTAGAATATCGTCCACCCCTAACGAGAAACAGAAAAACACGGAGCATAATATCTTTATAAGAGCATTTGCTTGTGAGCGTTACCCCTGGAAGTTTCCAGGCACTGTGATCTTCCTGTTGACCAGAGCCTTCATGACCCTGCTGACAATCTCATAGAGCGGACCAGACATGTTCTTACTGAGCTTCCCTTCAAAACGCTTCTCCACCTCATCCCTAGAGAGAAGAGAAACAGAAGCCATCAGCAGAGCTAATCATCTGAGAGACACACAGAAAATCCAGTGAACTTACTCATTCATGTTGAGAGCAAGACTGAGATCTTCATCTTTGGAGAAGAGGAGGATGAGGAAATGATAACGTGTCTGACCCTGCTTAATGGGCGGGTCAAGACTGATCTGGAAAATAAAAGGATCAAGACTGGGTCAGGAATAAATCGACTCAATAACCATGAAGCAGCCTTTTCACAAAGCATCTGTAAAAATTTACTGAGCCCATAATGAATAAACCTGTGATTCAACATTTAACCAGCAGGTGGCAGCAGCACCAATGCATTATTTAGCATTGGGACACATTACATGCACTAGTCGGAATGAATCCAATCTGATATCAGATTAAGAAAGTTCTGTTTATATGAACCCTAAATGGTGCAATCTGATTGACTTTTATTTACATGAGCACTGGGTTTTTGCTGAGTATTTAACATCAAATTTAAGACATTTTAAGGGTGGGCTGCAACAATAAGTATTAATCTTAAATCAAGGTTTATCTAATAATAACTTTAAACTAAACAGGTTAACATTTAAACCTTCATCTTGATCCTGGATTTAATTTACATTTAAGATAGATTAACTATAATCCTGTTGCTCCATAACTTTAAACTCAAGATTTAAATCTCAATTGTGGATTAATTTACAACATAAAATATGTGGCTGATTAAACAAAGACAAAAATGGTATGTGTGGCAAGAGATCTCAGAGAGGCGTTTATTACAAAATAAAAATGAAAGCGCATTGAGCCGGCAGTGAGCTTGCGCCTGCTGTCGAGTCCGGGATGCAGATCCGTCACTCATCTTGGTGTCGGACAACGAAAAAAAATAAAGGAATGTTTATTATTGCCAGCAGAGGTGATGATGAGGTGAGCTAGTTTCTCATGCGATGCGTTTGCGCTCTGAAGAATGTCAAAGGTTTCTATTTACAACGTGTTTTTGCAGCGTTGATCAATGTGGTCAATCACAAACACAAGAGCAATTAGTCGGCAAGAGCGACTAATGTCAGAGTTTTTGGTGCTCAATAGAAAAGGAAATGGAACATTAATATTGTTGCCATTTAATTACAATGGCGAAACCATCATGGCGAAGAACATTAATCATAAATGGAGGTTTTAAATCACAGGTTAGAATTCTAAACCTAGATTTGTTAATCTGTGTTTAAAATTAAGTGGTGCAACAACTCGATTTAAAATAAAACCCAGATAAAAAAAATCCTTGATTAGCTTTAAACTTTGATTAATTTAATCCTTATTGGTATATATATGTGTGTGTGTGTGTGTGTGTGTGTGTGTGTGTGTGTGTGTGTGTGTGTGTGTGTGTGTGTGTGTGTGCGTGTGTGTGTTCTCGAAAAACAATAAGCAGAGTGGACTGCCATAGCATAAATGAAAAACATTACCTCAGTTTTCAACATGGCTGTGTTTACGATTAGAAATGTCAAACAAATTTCGCCTACGTAGGCGATTATAGACGCGTAGCCCGAATTTGTATCTGAATGCATGAGACTGTCTGCATACCGGCAGAATTCACAGTTTTGTAGTAAAAAGAGACGCATTATGCATAAAGATAATTTGCTGTTATGTGTGTGTGTGCGTCAGAGCCTGCAGTTGCTGTATGACGCACGTTCGCTGCGGGCGTATCGTGACGAGCTGGACGCGCTCCGAGAAAAGACCATTAAAATCGATTCCCTATTTTCGTTTTCGAAACTTGCGTTGGTTGGTCCAATCGATTGTGCAATCGATTTTCGAACGTAAAGTGACAGCCCTAGTGTGTGTGTGTGTGTGTGTGTGTGTGTGTATATATATATATTCAGTCGATCTCCGGGTCTGGCGGTACCACTTTTAGCATAGCTTAGCATAATGAATTGAACCGGACAAGACCATTAGCATCTCTCTCAAAAAAATGACCAAAGAGTTTCGATATTTTTCCTATTTAAAACTTGACTCTTCTGTAGTTACATCGTGTACTAAGACCGACGGAAAATGAAAAGTTGCGATTTTCTAGGCTGATATGGCTAGGAACTATACTCTCATTCCTGCGTAATAATCAAGAAACTTTGCTGCCGTACCATGAGTGCACCAGGCGTAATGATATGACGCAGCACCTGATAATAGTCCCCAGCTCAGTAGCCTATTATTAGGCGGCATGCGCTGCGTCATATCATTACGCCTGGTGCACTCATGGTACGGCAGCAAAGTTTCTTGATTATTACGCAGGAATGAGAGTATAGTTCCTAGCCATATCAGCCTAGAAAATCGCAACTTTTCATTTTCCGTCGGTCTTAGTACACGATGTAACTACAGAAGAGTCAAGTTTTAAATAGGAAAAATATCGAAACTCTGTTTATTTTTTTGAGAGAGATGCTAATGGTCTTGTCCGGTTCAATTCATTATGCTAAGCTATGCTAAAAGTGGTACCGCCAGACCCGGAGATCGATTGAATGAATTCAAAAACGGTTAAAATCAACTGTTTAACTCTGGGGGAGATGTAAAATGAGCCTATTTCCAAAAAAAGTGGAGTATCCCTTTAAATCACATAAATGTCGATTAAAAACAGTCTGAACTTGCATACGTTTCTTTTAATATAAGATGTACAAGGCCCCTTCCAAACTGTTCAAAATTTCAGTCAGATCAATTGCAATGTTCACATTAAGCTTTTTCCATCAATCTGATAAACGGATTATTTTGACAAGTTAACGTAGCTTTTGTTGAGTTTCATTTATCTCTGGATAAGCAGCACATAAAAACACACAACTCACCACAAAGAACATCTGCCTCTGGTCCTTGTGTGGCAGCAGGAAGAGACGCAGTACGGTGGTGTAGGGGATCTTGTAGTCAAAAGTCTTACCATGCAGGTGCAGGAAGGAGGGGTAGATACGAATATCATACCTGAAAGAAAACAACTAAAAGACTCAAATACATGTGCATCACCTGGAGACACGCAGAGCTCCAGATGGTTGCAATGCAGTTTCATTTGGTGACGAGGTGTAACAACATTCAAAATCGACTAGTCAGTCAGCCTTAAAGGGATAGCTCACACAAAAATGAAAATTGTCTCATCATTTACTCACCCTCATGATGATCATAAGACTTGTGTTTTAGAAACATCACAAGTCCAATACCAAATACACTGATACCAAACTGCGCATTCTAACTCTCTCTTCTCTCCGACAGCGAAGTGACACACACCAGCCTCCTCTTACTCTCTCGTCTCATTCGCTACCGTTGAATAGTGCTTGCATTGGGTATAATTTCACTCATTCGCGCAGGTTTCAGGCTCACACCAGAAGCGCATGCACCACTGATCTATATAAGTGGCGCTCTCATAAATTTGGCTCATACTGCTGCTCGCGAGAACAAAACTGACTCCTTTTTCGTAGCTTAATGCGCTTTAACATACAAAATTATGTCAAAATGCCCGTCTTGCGAGCATTCAGGTAAATACAGTCAGTTTTGGAACATAAGTACAGTATATTGGATCCGTGCATAAGCACTTAAAGTGATAAAAGCCTAATAAACCTGTTGCTGTCTGTCATGTTAATCAAAGAACAAAAGACAAAGAAAATCACTTGCTGCTCTTGACTGAATAAATTTTGTAACTTTAATCTGCATTTCATTTTTACATTTGATTACTTTAGTATTTCTTACCTGAATACAACTGTTAGACCCACCTTTATTGTCTCTTTATTCTATTGTATTTATTTGTGCTATCGTTTGCAATTTATTTTTTCTTATTTTACTACTGACTGTTGACTTGTCTTTTTCTTGTAAATGTAGTTCAACGATTCAAATAAAGCTGTGTGTGCGTAAGCGATTACAACAAATTCCCAAATTATCAAAAAAAATGATGAGATAAATGATCTGTATGGCGGAATATTATACAGTGAGGAAAATAAGTATTTGAACACCCTGCTATTTTGCAAGTTCTCCCACTTGGAAATCATGGAGGGGTCTGAAATTGTCATCGTAGGTGCATGTCCACTGTGAGAGACATAATCTAAAAAAAAAAAAAATCCAGACATCACAATATATGATTTTTTAACTATTTATTTGTATGATACAGCTGCAAATAAGTATTTGAACACCTGTCTATCAGCTAGAATTCTGACCCTCAAAGACCTGTTAGTCTGCCTTTAAAATGTCCACCTCCACTCCATTTATTATCCTAAATTAGATGCACCTGTTTGAGGTCGTTAGCTGCATAAAGACACCTGTCCACCCCATACAATCAGTAAGAATCCAACTACTAACATGGCCAAGACCAAAGAGCTGTCCAAAGACACTAGAGACAGAATTGTACACCTCCACAAGGCTGGAAAGGGCTACGGGGAAATTGCCAAGCAGCTTGGTGAAAAAAGGTCCACTGTTGGAGCAATCATTAGAAAATGGAAGAAGCTAAACATGACTGTCAATCTCCCTCGGACTGGGGCTCCATGCAAGATCTCACCTCGTGGTAGTGCTGGGCGGTTTGACCAAAAATCCACATCACGTTTTTTTTCTAAATTAAACCGGTTTCACGGTAAATGACGGTGTTTTTTTTTTTTTTTCAAGCATGATGGGTGTTAACCACATTAACCACAGTGAGAGAGGAAATACTGCAGTAGATTAACTTATAATGCCCTATTTTATTGTCATGAGTGAATGAAAAAATCCACACTAATATTAATAATACAGGTTGCAAGGCTGTTTACAAAGAGGTGCCAGCAGGACGCGCTTTAGGAGCGGCAGAAATAATGGTACTAAACGTTTCCCCGGTAATGGCTGTACTCAAAGCAGCAACGCTGCTTTATCAGGAAAGATAAAGAAAGATTCAATCGTAATAACAAAGAAACTTTTCTAAAGACCGTCAGTTCACTTCAGATATGTTCATACAGTATAAAAACACGCGCGGCGCGAGAAAAAAAAAAAACACTCTCACCCCCACACGGCTGCGACACGGCTACCGGAGCTGATCGCGCCCATTCTAGTCAATGCTTGTGTTTCAGATAGAAGCTTCCCAAAAGCAGCTCTCCGCGCCGCTTCGCTAAATATAGGCGCCTAGTCTATTTTGACGCACGCGTGTGGAGGACGGAATAAAACCTTGTTGCAGACGTGTGTTCTGTGTTGTAAATGAGGTGCGAGACAGTGTCGCGCAACGCCGCGTTCCGATTAAAGCGACATACACCGGTATTGCGGTTTATTAAAAATTCATATCGTAACAAAAATAAACACCGGTATTCGGTTTGAACCGATAAACCGCCCAGCACTACCTCGTGGGGTCTCAATGATCCTAAGAAAGGTGAGAAATCAGCCCAGGATCACACAGGAGGAGCTGGTCAATGACCTGAAAAGAGCTGGGACCACCGTTTCCAAGGTTACTGTTGGTGATACACTAAGACGTCATAGTTTGAAATCATGCATGGCACGGAAGGTTCCCCTGCTTAAACCAGCACGTCAAGGCCCGTCTTAAGTTTGGCAATGACCATTTGAATGATCCAGAGGAGTCATGGGAGAAAGTCATGTGGTCAGATGAGACCAAAATATAACTTTTTGGTCATAATTCCACTAAACGTGTTTGGAGGAAGAATGATGAGTACCATCCCAAGAACACCATCCCTACTGTGAAGCATGGGGGTGGTAGCATCATGCTTTGGGGGTGTTTTTCTGCACATGGGACAGGGCGACTGCACTGTATTAAGGAGAGGATGACCGGGGCCATGTATTGCGAGATTTTGGGGAACAACCTCCTTCCCTCAGTTAGAGCATTGAAGATGGGTCGAGGCTGGGTCTTCCAACATGACAATGACCCGAAGCACACAGCCAGGATAACCAAGGAGTGGCTCTGTAAGAAGCCTATCAAGGTTCTGGCGTGGCCTAGCCAGTCTCCAGACCTAAACCCAATAGAGAATCTTTGGAGGGAGCTCAAACTCCGTGTTTCTCAGCGACAGCCCAGAAACCTGACTGATCTAGAGAAGATCTGTGTGGAGGAGTGGGCCAAAATCCCTCCTGCAGTGTGTGCAAACCTGGTGAAAAACTACAGGAAACGTTTGACCTCTGTAATTGCAAACAAAGGCTACTGTACCAAATATTAACATTGATTTTCTCAGGTGTTCAAATACTTATTTGCAGCTGTATCATACAAATAAATAGTTAAAAAAATCATACATTGTGATTTTTTAGATTATGTCTCTCACAGTGGACATGCACCTACGATGACAATTTCAGACCCCTCCATGATTTCTAAGTGGGAGAACTTGCAAAATAGCAGGGTGTTCAAATACTTATTTTCCTCACTGTATATGGCAGTTTTCCCCGTGGTATTGAAAATGGTATCGAATATCGATGTTTTTCAAAGTATCGTATCGAAGTTAGAAATTCCAGTATCGTGACAACACTAGCTTGGAATTACATTAAAATGAGAGTTTCATGTTTGGGTGAACTACCCCTTTCACAACTAGTCAACCATTCTGGCCAAAGATGTGTATGGTCATAACAAAAGACACAACTTGCCTTCCTCTCGGCGTAAGGCACTGAAGTTCTTTAAAGATACACACGGCATCTCCAGTAGCTTGGATGACGTCTGCCTTAGAGAGAACATTCTGAGCGAACGCCTGCGACAGAATGAGAGTGAGATCATCAGCAGCTGCTCGCACACTGACTGAGACAAACACATCCACATACACACGCACCTCCACAGGGTCTGTGCCGTCGTCTCCAGTGTTGGGCGGGACATAGAAGCGGACCTCCATGAGTGACACCTCCGCATCATCGTTCTGATGGAACTCCACCGTCACCTCGTTCTTTCCCGTTGCACACTGGGATACGCTGGACAGTGGGATCTCAAAGACAGGACTTTCGCTCACCTCAAACGACAGCAGAGACCCTGAGCGCACACACATATACACATCAGTAACCACAGCAATGTTAGTGTTTTTGATTGGCCTAGCTCTTTTATTTCAGCCTCACTATCTTAAAAGCAGATACCATTAAAATACCATTAAAAACTTTGGGATCAGAAAGATTTTTGAGAGAAATCTCAAATCAAGCCTGGATTTATTTGATAAAAAATACACTGTAAACAGCAATACTGTGAGATATTACAACAATTTTAAATAATTGTAATATGTAATTAATTCCTGTGATGCAAAGCTGAATTTTCAGCATCATTACACAGTCTTCAGTGTCACATGATCCTTCAGAAATCCTTCTAATATGATGATTTTATGATCAGGAAACATTTATTATTATGAATGTTGAAAACAGTTGTACTGCTGAATATTTATGGAAACACAGGCAGTTTTCCAGGATTTGTTGATGAGCAAAGTTCAGAATTTTGAACATCCTTGATGAATACATTTAACTTTTAAACAGTTAAATGTTTAAATGGTTAAATGTAGACTTTTCTACAGCATAGTTGAATATTTTGATGCCCGAGGTGATATTTATTGGGAATATGTTTTGAAAAATCCAAATAAACATATAAACATATAGTGGAGTTGTGTATTGGAATATATAGGTACCATATTGTTATTGTCCAATAAGTTTTTTCACCATCAGTAGATATTGTTGGTATCCATCTATAGTACTATATATTAAATTGCACAATGCTCACTAAATTTTCATGTTAAAAATACTAACTTAAAAACAAATTTGACATTATAGAACGTTCACATCAGTCATTGAGTTATCAGTTACATTCGGATATCAGCCATAATATGAAAATCAGACAATTTGAATTACTAATGAATGAATTACTAGTAGCATGTGTAGATAGGTGTGTGTACCTGAAAATTTGGCGGTGCCCCAATTCCAGCCCTTCACACACATGTCCTTCTCTGCCAACTCCAACTTGTAGTTCGCTTTAAAAAACGCTGAGAGTTTCTCAAAATCCTGCGGAGGGGAGGAAAGCAAAAAGGAAGGAGAGAGCAAGAGAAGGAAGAGATAAACAGAGTTAATGCCTCACTTCCCCTGACTCTCGTTCTCATCCAGCCCTGGGTTCATTAATAAAGAGAGTTGGCAGCGGCGCTCGGCCCACTGGGACGGTGGAGGTGTGTGTAATCCGGCCGGAGGCTGATGCGGAGCACGCTCAATCAGCCCGTTTATTTATCCAGCACTGCACAATCGCTTCCACATGTCACTCCACCAGGTGTGTGTGTGTGTGTG
The DNA here is from genome assembly GCF_964197995.2 of Scardinius erythrophthalmus. NCBI lineage: Eukaryota > Metazoa > Chordata > Actinopteri > Cypriniformes > Leuciscidae > Scardinius > Scardinius erythrophthalmus. Next base: position 26,880,763 of record NC_138233.1, on the reverse strand, counting down.
TGTGTGTGTGTGTGTGTGTGTGTGTGTGCGCGCTAATGAGCTTGGCAATGGGCTACAGAATCCCATCACTTTAACATTACACAAACCAGCATTCCCTGATCCTCAAAATATTGCCTTTTTCCCCTAAGTAAAGACAATGACGAAGCTGGTTAAAGTTAGCTGTTAAACACCACATCTAAATACACAGCAAACAAATACACACTCATGTCAACTTTGTCTATGTTACATTTAACAGATTCTTCCGGAGTTACGGTACACTGCTTAATAATAAAGACCACACACACACACACACACACACACACACACACACACAATGACTTCATACAAACACACACATACAGAGCAAATCCATTATATTGGAGACCAGTGATTAACCCCGGGAGAAAAGCATTCCTCAACATCTTGAATTACACACACATTCCTTAGAAACAGAAGAAAAGACACATTACATTTATGGATATGCAGCTCTGATCGGTCAACTATTGATTGCCCAACACACTCACTGTGTCTTTGAAGCCGTCGTACTTGTAGATGTGTCCAGTGCTGGTGACCAGTTTGATCCCGTGACCCAGGCAGACCCGACGCCACTGCGCCGCAGAGAGTTCAGGCCCCGGGATGCTGTCCACCTTCCCCGTTTTATGGCTCTTATAGACCACAGACTGCTTGCTGAACCTCAGACGGCCATCGTTCTGACAACAGACACGATCAGAAAGAAATGTGCGGGGAGCAATTATAGATCATTTACTATGCGTCTGTTTTTTTTCTGTATGGTTAAATAACCTCGTGTATATTACATATTTTCTGTACATTCTTAAATGTTTCCATCTAAAGACAAAGCTGGCAGGTTTCTGAGTGAGTGTAACTCGTGATGTGTTTGGAAGGGCACATTATTGCTGTAAACAATGCAAGTTTTCTCAGTGCATTGACAAATGTATGCAACACTGCACAACGCACACTTCTGTGTATTGATTTTAGCCCTGACATATGAAATACTGAGAAAACTAATTTTTAGGACCAGTTTATTGAACATTTAGACAAATAAAAAAAATAAAAAATTATAATTATATATATATATATATATATATATATATATATATATATATATATATATACGTCTGCACATGCGTTTTATGTTTTGTATCATATTTGTTGTTGATAGTGAAAGCTTGTAATGTAACTCAATGAGGACTTTGTAACACTACAGCAGACTTCCATAAAATGCATATAAATACCAGTTGTCACTATTTAGATTTCTTAGTAAAATGATATTTAAAGGGGTCATATAATGGTACATGCACTTTTACAAGTTGATTGCACTGAAATGTCTGTTGGCAGTGCCTGTACACAACCATCCTATCATGCTAAAAATCCATCCAGTGGTTTTGTTTTAATCTCCTTATATGTTTGACCATCTCTAAAATCAAGCCGTTCGATATTGTGACGTCATAAGATCGTACGCCCCTCCCGCTATTGTGATTGACAGCCGTGTTTCAACACAAGACCCGCCCTGAGCGAGCTGTGACAGCCGTCGTCATAGTAGTCCGCCATTGTTGATATGCTGGAGTAGAATGGCGTCTAAGCGATTGTGGTGTTCTGTTCTTAGATGTAATAAGGAACACAGCAGTCATTTGGATGTTCCTAAATCCGAGCCGTTGAAGATGCAGTGGCTGAGTTTTGTTTTTGAAGCGATATGCCCAAAGGATTGACGCGGGGATTCCCTCACGGGGATTCCCCACGATCGTCTGTGCTTTCATGTTTGCGCGAATCATTTCACACCAGACAGTTTCACAAACGAGAAAAAAACGGATCGGTACCAACGTGTTCCTGCTGAACCTCCAGAAGATGTGAGTGTAATGTTTTATTAACCTTTATATTAGTATTTATATTAATCTTTGCGAAATTTGCAAACCTTGCTGCAGGCTTCACGATGAATGCGTCTAAGGTTTACACTCAGGGTACATTACGGCATGTTTTCTATGTACGACGTTCTCAATATAATTCATAATCCCACGTTTATAACGAATAACACGTGGTTATTGTGTTAGATACGGTCAGAGAATGTCTAATACGGTGTACCCACAGAACAGAGGGGCGGGGTGAGCAAAGCTCATTATCATTTAAAGACACATGCACTGAAACGGCGTGCTGAAAACAGAGCTGTTTTTGACCAGGTAAAATTAGTGTTTTCTTACAATACTAATGAGAATTTTTAATTAAAGTATATTACAAACTTTTAATTTAGACCCTAAAGAATCATATTAGCTTGTACAAAAATGGCATTATATGACCCCTTTAAAGGGGTGGTTGATTATGATTTCACTTTTCTAACTTTAGTTAGTGTGTAATGTTGCTGTTTGAGCATAAACATCATCTGCAAAGTAACGACGTTTAAAGCAAAGGGAGATATCTGCTTTTAAAGAAATTGCTTCTTAAGGACTACAACAAACGGCTGGTAGGGACTACACAACATTCCTCCCGAGTTAGTGACATCACAAACCCTAAAATTTAAATAAACCCCACCCCCGAACGTGATTTATAGATTATCAAGACAGAATATGCTAATGACTAGAAGACAACTACACATAAGCTACATAAATTCATCAACTAACCATTCAGAAATGTCCTGTTGCATTCTACATGTTGTCACTTCTTGAGTCTCTCCATCATTGTCTGACTTCGGTTTGAACATAAAAGGCTAAAAGTTTTTGAAATTTTCAGCGCATGTCTGTGCGAGGTAAAAGGACACGAGCTGTTGAAGCTCCGCCCTCTGTGCCGGGAGCAGCATCTCATTTGCATTTAAAGGGACAGACACAAAACAGTGCGTTTTTGCTCACCCTCAAAAAGTGACAATTTTAACATGCTATATAAAAATATCTGTGGGGTATTATGAGCTAAAACGTCACATACACACTCTGGGGACATCAGAGACTTATTTTACATCTTGTGAAAAAGGCATTATACCACCCCTTTAAATGCTCAGTTTTTTTTAACAAACCGCTGTAGTTTTTACTGTGGGGGCAAAACATATAATGATGATATAATGAAATTTCCTCAAAAGCCTGTTGTATCATATTTGATACTCACATTTTAACATGCTTTTTCAAAAAAATTGTATCTGGATAATCAAAAGTTGCTTCAGTGTTCATCTTGAAATACTACTAAAAATATAAATGTTATTCTTAAGATTTCACCGCTAAAGGACACATGTATCACAACTTGAAAGAGGGGCATTGTTACAATTATACTAAAAGGCCTTTTATATGCTAAAAAGTATGAACTATTAATCAGATGTCAGTAGATTGTGTACAACAGATCTTTCAGCAAAGTTATGATCACGTTGATAATTTAGAGGCCTTAGAAATAAGTATCAAATATGAAGCTTTATTAGGGTTGGGGTTAGGGTTAGCCATTTTCTGGTGCGGAGGTGAAAGGTCAAACTGCGACACTAGGGGTCACTCTCCTGTTTGCTAGTTGCTGTGTGTGTGTGTGTGTGTGTGTGTGTGTGTGTGTGTGTGTGTGTTAACTCCACATTCGAGTGAAAGTTGAAGTCACCTACCCAAGATCCCTTCGACTCTTGATGGATGTCATTGAACTCCAGAGTGTCTCCCATCTCTGTAAAATATAAATATTAATATCAACACAGAAACCGTATACTATTCGTACTATTACTACTATAGAAAGATATGGTTAAAAAAGTAGTACGATTAGTATACTAACATTACGAATTAAGCACGCATTCATAAAGAAATTATTGATATCAGTTAGTCTTGCTCTGAAGGCTTTAATTCACTTCTTCACGAGCTGTATTGTGTGTTGCTAGTGTTCCTCCCTCATCAGTGGTCGTGTCTCTAACTTACTGAGCTGCTTAACGTTACCTAGACAGCATTTTGTTCATAGTGCGTTTCAACCTATTATTATTATTTTTTTTTTTTACAGTCTATGGTTTCAACGGTTGAATTCTAGAGGTCATTTCAGGGGATTCGAAAGCGCTACTGAGGACACAACATGCTGTCTATGTAGGAAGCACGCTGTGTTTTGGGACACCGCCAGTGTTCGCACACTGCTGTACATGTGGGCGAGATTCATTCAGCCGGCTTGATTTAATATCATCATCAGTACTTTATACAAACGTATTTAGCACTTACTTTGGGTGAAGAACGACTTTATGAACGTATAAGCGTGTTTCCCGGTGTTGAAGAAATTTGATGAAAACACACAAATAACTGCAGTGATCAAGCTCTTCTACTCTCCGGTTTCCCGCGTCTAACCTCCGGGTTCTGAAGAAAGACAGTAACCCGGAAGAAGTGTTGAAGGGTCACGCGTTTCCATGACTCCGCACTCACATGTTCCTGACATTTTAAAAATATTTTTCAGAAGATATTTACCGTAAAAACAAATTTGCTTTAATGACTATTGTATCAGTCTATACTGAAAAAGGACATTAAATATATATAATTTAAATTTAGAAAGTAAAAATACATTTAAAATGTGGTTATATTAAGATAATCTATTCTGCATATATAATTAGCCTACTATGATTGTAACTTAACGAAATAAAATATATAAGCTCATTTAATTAAAAACACGTTTAATATTAAATTAAATTAATATAAACCTCAAATAATAATAATAATAATAATAATAATTTAATATTAAAATAAAGTCTGTATTAGTTCCCTCACATCTTTGACATTGTGCAACTGAGTGGGTTTCTAAATAGTTTGTGTACAATAAATGTTAAATGTACAATAAACATGACTTTAGTTTTTTTCTTAATAAATGCCTATTTATATAACCATAGCTACCTAACCATTATTTTAGTTATATTCAGATGCACTTTACAATATTGCATTAGGCTTGTTAATTTAACAGTGTCCAAATATGTTGATATTCCTACTTGTACGTTTTGTGATCACGAAGACGAAACATTATTTATTCTATTCTTGTAAAATGATTCAGAAGTTTTGGTCTAACTTAACCTATATTCCCATTTAAATAAAACCCTGCGCAATCTTTTAATTTGAAAGATATTATCTGTTATTAAACTGACTCGATGAAAGAATATTTTCAACTTTTTTATTTTGTTTGACAAATTTTTCATCAATAAACAGATATTTACGGGCTCACTTCCTAAACTCTCTCACATTTTCTGATTGAGATAGACTCACCGCTTAAAACTTTTAGTTTAACTAGCAATGCAAAATGTGATAGATTCCTGAAACAACATGAACAATTCGTTTGTAATGGCTCTGTTTTTCAAGTTTAACCAGCTCTCTCTCTCATATTTAGATTTTTTTTTTGTCTCTGATTATCTATCTATTATTGTTTCCCTAAAAATGTATGGTACCATATCTTTCTCTTTATCCCTTGTCTTTATATCCTCTTGCAAATTATTCTTAATACGCTGTAAAAAAATAAAATAAAAAACAAATTATATATGTATATATTCCTGATTTGTTATCACATTTTTTCTTTAGTCAGCTCAATTTAGATAATTCGAGTTGCTGTTGATTAAACCAATCTCCTTCATTGTATCAACTCAAATTTTTAATTTCAACGAACTCAAATTTTAGACAAGGTTACTTACTTTTTTAAGTTAAAGCCACAATAATATTTTAGGATATATTTGACACTGTACATACCTATGTTTTTTAACTTTAATGTTCTCCTGAAGATGTTTGTATATTTGCATCTGTTTCTTGAATAAAAAAAGTGGTTGAACGATGAAGAGCTGTAAGATCCCAGTGTTAGACAGCAGAGGACGCCAGCAGCATCACGAATCACCACATCTAACATCAGGAGGACGGTGATCCGTCAAACATCACAGGCTCACAACAATAATCACAATGTAAATCCTGTCCTGTTCTTCTAATGTCATGCTGCTTGTGAAATGAAGTGCTTATCCACTTACACACCTCTGAAATAACCCACGCATGTAGCACTTCAAACCTCAATAATCTCACTGTCAATAAAGGTATAATAGCCTACCAGAGGAATGACACACATCAAGCACGAGACTATAGGTCAGAAAACACACCAGTCTAAACACTGCCCGTTCTCGATGAATAACTCAATGCCAAATTATAATTGAGTCACCGAATCCGAGAAAAAAACAATACATTGTCTATGTTGTTGGTGACAAAATAAATGGCGGAATTATGAAATATCTGTCAGGAGTGTAATTCCTCCCAGCTTTGTGGTTTCAGAGTCTCGTGGCAGGGTCCTTCACTTCAGAGAAGATGAATCAACAGTGAATCATTGAAGAGGAGGAGAGAGAGAGGGACTGGGGGAGGAGGAGAGGCCGGGGGACAGAACTTTCTCTCAGGCATGTGTGTATAAAATCACTTCAGTCAGTCACTCAGTCAGTTTCATCGACACTCACCTGGATATCAGAGCACGCGCCCGCGCGCGGTCACCCGTCAACTGTCAATCACTTCACGAGCTCACTTTCTGCTAGAGACTTTATTTAGGCTACTGTGTTTATTTACTTTTTCTTTTTTTTTCTACATTCACACGACAGGTATTTTATATATTTCTCTTTTTATAGCATTCCAGGCACGCGCAGACTAATCCAAGTTTGAAAAAAAAAAAAAAAAAAAAAGCTTTGGGAGAGTTTACTAAATCAGTTTTTTTTCCGGCCCACGAAAACAACAGGGTTCATTTTATTTCATCAAAAACTCCTTCAAAACCTCAAGAAGAATAAACGGATCAGAACGGGAATAGAGCATTTTTTTTTTCAATTAAAATGCGTCGCTGGAAAGGTAAGTGATGAACGACTTTGGCTTTTCACAGTTAATTTTGGTAGTTGACAATTATTATTATTGTTGGATAATTATGAAATATAATTATTTAAATATAGGCTAATTGTTTGTTACTTTCGGAGCTTTAAAGTCCACAAGTCTGTGTGTGTGTGTGTGTGTGTGTGTGTGTGTGTGTGTGTGGCCTATGTTTACTAAATTTGTTTGCAAGGTCGCCAGAAGGAGAAAATAGAGTGAATGCATCTTTAGTTTTCTTGCGCATGTGATACTGTTTTCTGTTCTAAAAACAATTTCAAAAGCTCTCAAAGATTGATTCCCTGAAAGTCTGCTTTTGAGAGGCCTAAGCATTCAGTGCAGCAAAATAAGTCAATTTCGTTTAAGCAAGTTAACGAAACCTCTTTAGCTCGGAAATAGCTTTGCTTATCGTGTAAAATAATCGATTAAATTGTTTCTCTAAAGGTCAGTTATTTTTATTTGCATATTTGCTATATGTTAAATCAGTGAAACTTTAAGTTGACGTGATGACGTGTAATAGGAGATTTTCAGATTAAAATTACACTTTAAACAAGAGTGTAGTTACATGACTAGCCTAAAGACATTTGAGTTTATCCAGTTTCTTGTGAATCTCACAAAACACATTACATGATACAGAAAGTGAAGATGGATTATAGAAATTACACACTGTAAAAAAAAGTTACATTTTTAAGTACAATCAACTTGGATGTTTGAGTCATTTCAACTTAAATGACATGAAACTGACATAAAAGATGAATTGAATTGCTTATCTTATTTTGATGAGTTAAAACAATGTAAAAACATGTTGTCATAACATATCGATCATATAATTTTTACAGTGTCCAGAGATTGTTTTGTTCTAATAAGTTAATTATAATATATTTCTTTAAAGTAGGTAAAAAAAATTTCACACTACAATGACTTTTTATAACAAACTATTACAAAGTATTTTCAAAAATATCAGTATCAAACTCAAAAACATGCTGGTTTCACAGTGAGAACATCTCAATAGAGGTGATGTTATTCCTAAACCCAAACTCTCACACAAACCTGTTGATTTCTGACGATTTGAAGCCTTGAGAGCCTTTCAAATAGAAGACTTCTTCAAATGTCCTCGCACGCTCATTTTTGTCACGTTTCACCACATTTCCATAACTCTGTTCCCCACGAGCATAACCAAACCTGTGCACACGCACATACTAACACTACAGTTATGCTTCTTGTTCTCAAGTGCATGTGGTTCATAGGGCAAGCTCGCCCCTGTCTTGTTAACCGACACTGATATGAGAAAGTACATGATTCATGTTAGTCAGGGTCTAAACACACAAACCCACACACATACACACCACCTGTCTTCAGGGAGCCTGTGAAAAGGAGGAAGAGTGTGTGACGAAATGATGCGATTTACGCCTGAACAAAGCAGCAGAGCAGTCTGTCACGCTCACACACACACACACACACACATTCTCTTTTTCCATGTTACAGTTCAGTTTGTCCCACATGCACGCTTGCCCCAAATGCATATACACATGCATCTATCACACACAGCCCAAACTGCCAAATACACTCAAACTCACACAGATGGTTTCAGAAAAAAAGAAGCCCCAAACCATTAACATGTCACAGCGCCCCATGCATTTGCATTTTAATCCATGCAAAGATGCGGACAAGACAGTGGGTTTTTGGGGAGGAGAGAGAGAGAGAGAGAGAGAGAGAGAGAGAGAGAGAGAGAGTGTATAAGCGAGGTAGAGGGATGAAGAGCTTCAGGAAGTGCAGGGCTTAAGGAGAAAGAGAGAGATGGAGTGATGGAGGAAAGGAAAGAGGGTTAACACAGCCCAGATTCCCTCTAAAAGAAAAAGGAGAGAGCGAGCACAGGGGAATGATATAAAATGAGTTGGTCACGGTTTGAACAGTTACACATGCTGTTTACATTTTTCCCAAATTAACATGGCCCCTCGCTTCACCAAGCCCCTTTCTCTCTCCCACTTCTTTCTTTCTTTCCATTTCTTTCTTTCTTTCCATTTCTTTCTTTCTTTCCATCTCTTTCGTTCCATATTTGATCTTCTAGATTGGACGTGCAGATAGTTGCTCTTCATTTTGTTATATTTATTTTCAAGAGCGGGTCGTTTTGGGCGACGTTAAATGAGAAACTTGAGTCAGAGAGATGGGGAAATGGTGAGGGGTGGGGGGGGGGGATAATTAAAAAAAGCAAGAGAGAAAAAAAGGAAAGGTAATTACAAAGTGCACCCGAATTGGACAAAAAAAAAGCATGAGAAAAAAGATCAGAGATGTGAGGAACGTGCAAAGGGAAAAAGTGAGGGTTTTTGTTAACGCTGGTTTTATTGTCCATTCCTGCTTTGTTCTGAAGCTCCTTGGCAAAGCCGACAACGTTTCAGGCCAACTTCCATCGATTTAAATTTCAAACTAAGTATCCTCGGGGAGATTGAGGAGTGTATGTCCCCTCGTAGAGATCACGGAGAGCAAGTGTGTGAACGAGCGAGTGAAACCTGGTTTGATGTATCTAGAAACGATTGACGTCCATCATGTATGTAACGGATGCATTTATATTCTAACATCCTTCTGAATGCCCTGCATGTTAGTTTATATGTGTGTGTGTGTGTCTAGTCAGTGAAGGAATGCACGTTTGATTGAGTGCAGACTGCACATAAATCTCTTCTTTAACTGTACACAGACACACAACATGACCCTGACCCCCTTCACAAACACACACACACTCGCTCATGAATATGAAAGACTAGCCTCTTTGTGCACTGAACTGACCAGCCCATCATATGGGCAATATAACTTTATATGATGTGATAGAAGGGAACATGTTTTATGATATTGCACCATAATGCTGAATTCTTGGTATTGTTGACTGGAGCCTCTAAGACTCGTCTGTTTAGTGTTAACACAGAGGCAACAAATCAGTCAGAAGATGGAAGGCGAGAGGCTACGTGTGCATGTGTGTGAGACGGAGAAAGACAGCGCAACTGACTGATATACCGATTTGACATCATATCATTGCTGCCAGCTGTAGACTCAATGCAAAGACACACACGCGCACACACAGAGAGAGAAAGAGAGAGAGAGAGAGAGAGAGGGATCTGTCCTAATGAAAGCCGTGGTTATTCAATAAAGTCGCGGGGGATTTGTTTCTGGGGTTATGTAAATATGCCAGTGCTCTGTTTTAGAGCTGTTGTGCTTACATCCAAATAAGCAATAAGAGAGAACAACATTCTTCATGTGATTCTCGATAATATCTATGCCATGAGAAAAACCTAAAAGTCAACAGAGAGTTAAATTGTTTGCTAAGAAACATCTCTATTGTTATTGCTCAAATGTATGGATCTAGGAATTAACCGCTGTGATGTCAATGTTGAGGAGATTTGTGATCAGATTTACGGTGACAGTCATCGAATTACTTTTGTACAGGCAAATCCCACTAATGTTTTCTTTATAATTATGGATATCATAATAATGACGTTATTATGTGGCGCCTTTACTTTGACAGGAAAGAGAAAAAACTAGATCTCTTCAATATCGAGATCTTCTCCAAGAAAAAGTCCCTTGTAATCGCATATGTTTCAGAGTCCTCAAAAGTCTCTCGAAGCCAAGATACCAAAGTCTGCATTCATAATCTCAATATGAACTCAAATATTTTGTATCAAATTCTAATGTCAGACATTATTTTAAAGCTTTAAGATTTTAAACTCTTAAAAATAAATGTTCCAAAAAGATGTCATTGGTTCAAAAAGAACATTTTAATAACCCAAAATAACTTTTTTTGTGCGATGGAATGTTCTTCGTGGAACCATCAGAGCCATAAAGAACCGTTATTTATATATTGTACAATAACAATTGTCTATCACTATTACTCCTCGGAAATATAAAACATTTGAGTCCATGTTAACGCTTTAAAAACATCACAGAGAATTCCACTAAGTCTCCTGAGCTCTTAAAGAGAAACCTTGGAGCAATAAAATGTTCCTCGCGGTACTCTTATCCAGTTATTTGTTGGAACGAAAGACAATTATAATAAGAATAAGATGTCAGTCAGTATTTATAAGACTTTAATGGATGATGTTGGTGGATCTATTCTCTTATGTTACTATAACACACAGATTCAATATCTGATGTTTTCAATAAGCCGATTATGTTGGATCAGGATTTTGGATCCATCTGAGATGCACTGCTGAACTCTTCCACTCCCGACTATCTTCCTGAAAGACTTTGACGACTATTGTGACCTTGGGTTGAGGAAAAGTTGTGTCAGGAGTGTGTGTGTGTGTGCGTTTCAGGTAGCGTTTTAGATGAGAATTCTTCCCTCTTGAAGGAGAATGAGTGAATTAGAGTTGAAAGAATGGGAGAGGGAAAAAAAAGGAGAGGAACGGAGTTGAAAAGAAAAACTGGCAGGGCTAATCGAGGTTAATAAGCTGTTGTTATTTTGGCCGGGGGCAAAAAAGAGATAAACCACTTTAAAGAAGGGTAGGAAACATAGGCGTGTGTGTGAGAAGCGAAAAAACTTGACAGGAGGAATATGAGGGGAAGGAGAGAGAAACAATGTGTGACAGCGAGACAAACGTGTGATCGTGATGAAGAGAGCTGGGAGAAGAAAGGATTGAGAAAAAACGGGGATGATGGGGGGGGGGTTCAAGACGAACAGAGATAAAAAGGAAAAGTAAAGGGGAGGAGGTGCACATATTTCACACCTGTTGAAAACACAATGCCTCAAACAAGTAATTACACATCTCTGCCATGTTCCTCTGAATGCTTAACACAAAAAAGAAAAAGAACAGAGACACTGGGCGAGATGTGTTTGGGCCGGATGACTCCCTGAGGCTCACACACACACATAATAGGAGCACTGTGTGACCCTTTTCGAAGTCCGAGGTTCATTCTCATTTGCTCCCATTTTCCCAGCGTGATTTCTGAGGACACTGGTCTAAAAGGGTCTCTGGATTGGCACATTTACACACCCTCACGCACAACACCAAATGTAACAAATGCACTGGTCTGTGTACAGGCATGTATATACACATAATCCAAAACAGAAACCTACAAACACACTCCAAAACAAAAACATGTCCCAGAGTAGAGGACCACACACACTCACACCCCTGAGCTCAAAAAAAAAAAAAAAAAAACCTACACACACAAAGTACTCTGCTATTTGTCAAATGATAAACCTATAGATGGTTGAAAATGATGACTAAATTCATTGACACTTTCTGTTTGACAAACGTTATAGAATATTTAAAGGGTTAGTTCACCCAAAAATGAAAATTCTGTCATTAATTACTCACCCTCATGTTGTTCCAACCATGTAAGACTTTCGTTCATCTTCGGAACACAAATTAAGATATTTTTGATGAAATCTGACAGAATTCTGACTCCTCCATAGGCTTCCAGAGGGACCGAAACTCGCCGGCCCAGAATAGTTATTAAAAACATTGTTAAAATAGTCCAAGTAACTACAGTGGCACTACATTAAGTATATCAAGCGACGAGAATACTTTTTGTGCGCAAAAACAAACAAAAATAACGACTTTATTCCACTATTCATTTCCTTCTCTCTGGGCCTCGTAGTGTTTTTGCGCTGCTGTGTGTCTGTGTTGCACGTCATCACGCATCAGACACATGACCAGCTTCGGCCAATAGTGAGCCTACGTGATGGCGTGTAACACAGACGCGCAGCGCAAAAACACTACGCGAACCAACTAGAGGCTCAGAGAGAAGGAAATGAATAGTGGAATAAAGTCGTTATTTTTGTTTGTTTTTGCGCACAAAAATTATTCTCGTCGCTTGATATACTTAATGTAGTGCCACTGTAGTTACTTGGACTATTTTAACAATGTTTTTAATAACTATTCTGGGCCGGCGAGTTTCGGTCCCTCTGGAAGCCTATAGAAGAGTCAGAATTCTGTCAGATTTCATCAAAATATCTTAATTTGTGTTCCGAAGATGAACGAAAGACTTACATGGTTGGAACAACATGAGGGTGAGTAATTACTGACAGAATTTTCATTTTTGGGTGAACTAACCCTTTAAAGGCATTTCAAAAAATATCTCAGAAAAGTTAGGTTAGCTCTGCAAGCATATACTATTTTAGGGCTAGTTCACACAGAATGCTAGCCTAGAAATCTAGACGCACCCTAGCGGCAGCAAAATGTATTTCGCAGCCAGGTACGTCTAGCAACTCTCAATAAACCTTCTCGCTGCAAAAACCCAGATTGGGTCAGGCCAATCACGTTGTGTATAGAGTAGGCGGGGGCGGGCTTAACATACACGACAGAGTTGCGACGGTTACCTGGCTGCTGCTACTTGAAAACAAAGAATGGCGGCTGCTGATGGAGAACAACGGTCTTTCGAATCGGCTTTGGCCGCGACTCTGGAGGACTTGGAGTTAAGTTTTTCTTTGAGAAAAGAGCAAAGAACGGCACTTAAGTAATTCTTAAAAAAAGGAAGATGTGTTCGTCGTTTTGCCGGCCAGATATGGCAAAAGTTGAATCTTTCAACTAAGCTCCGCTGTTGGGAAAACACTCTGGTTGGTTGAAGCGCTGTCCTATTGCGTGCAGAGGGAATTTGAAAGACAGCCGTTTATCCCGCCCCTCGGATTGAGCCGTGACTATGGTGAGTTTCCAGACCTAACATCTTGATGTAGGTCTGGCTTGCCAGGCTAACAGAATGCAGTTTTGCTGTTAAAAACACGAGTTCAGTAGAATGAAAAAAGCGAGCGAAAACGCAAGGTCTAGAGACGAGTTTTTAAAAACAAAATTTATGTTGTGTCATGCGAGACATTTTGTGTATATTTGAACTGACTAGCGTAGCATACAATGGTCAAACATGTCCGTCTGGCACCTGTTTACATTGCGGAACAATGGAAAAGTAGCGAAATTGAAATTAAGTGAAATTAAAAAATGCATTCCGTTTGAACGTTAAGACATGTCCATTGAACGGTTCTTTGAGGAACTGAAAATGGTTCTTTTATGCGACACTGCTGAAAAAAAAAAAAAACCTTTTGGAATCTTTAGTGTTATTTAATTACAACTTGCTTTGAAGTTTTTGTTATTTATGTGTTGAGTAGACTTAAAGCTACACTGTGTAGGATTTTCTCCCATCTAGCGTTGAAATTGTATATGACTACCAACTGAATATTACTTTCTAGCCCCTCCCATTCCGAGGGCGTTTTACTCCTACGATGGCCGTATTATTTCAAATCTGCCGGCAGTCGCGAGTAATCTCCCCCTCGCATTCGTCACGGTGCCACTGAGTGTAAAAATGCGAAAGGCGAAGCTTGAAATTCCAGGTATGTCCCTCTTTGGCTAATGTATTTTAAAGATGGAGGCGCAACATGGCTGCCGCCATTCGAGCGACTCGCTCGTATGTACTCTAAATGGCAGATTCTACACTTACGGGAATACTTGATTAGTTGGTAGAAGTAATTACACATTAATGAGAATGTATAATTTTTAAAGAACAAAGTGTTTTTTGCTAAGAACCAACTTAAAAAATTATACCGTGTAGCTTTAAGGAAAATGTTAAGTATGGATAGTGTTCTAATATACGTTTGGGGCCATACTGTAAAAAGTGATCAGTTGACTTAACTTAAAAAAAAGTGAGGAAACCCATTACCTTAAAATGAACTAAACTTAATGCGTAATTGAAAAAATTAAGTTATGTGGAATTGTCAAGTTGAAGTTTCTCCACTTTTTTAAAGTCAACTGATCACTTTTTTACAGTGTATCATAAATAAATAATAAATAAATCTCATTAATGATGAAACAGAAACAGATAATTTCTTCCGTATCGTGACGTACATCTGACTGAAACGAATTATCAAAAAAAAAAAAAAAATGTAGGGTGGGGGCTCACCATAAGATTGGGTTATGATATTTTGATTAAAAATTATTTTTCAAAAAAGAAAGAAAGAAAGAAAGAACCATATGCAATAAGATCAATAAGATGATCAATAACATGCCAGGGTGAATTTTCATTTCATGCTGAATTTAATGCATTAAAATAATGCAGTAAGGGGACATTTTATCAGTAAAGATAAATGAAAACATATCGGTATAATATACTGTATGTCAGATTTATTTCAACCTTTTATGGCCCGCTCCAGTATGAACATAAATCCCTTTAATATTCCTGTGCAGAACTTCTCTCTCTCTACAAACAAACTGTACCAGAGGCCAGTAGCAGAAGCAGTGCCAGACATATCCGCATGAAATTGTAATCTCTATAATCAAAGTATAACATAAAACCAACTGTTTAATTCTGAATACCTCAAAAGAATTAGTTAAAACCACTATATTACAAAAATGACGCACCATAATCTCTGTGAACTCTTATAAACCAAACATTTATTCAGAGCTGATTACAGACAGATTTTCTCTGCTTCGTGTTATTCCTCAAACAAAATCACAGTCATATTCGAGAAATAACAAACTTATTACACTGTAAAAAATTATATGATCGTTACATTATGACAACACGTGTTTTCACTCGTCAAAATAATTTAAGCAATTTTCAACTTTTTTATAAGTTATACAAGATTCAACTCATCTTTTAAGTCAGTTTAACGTAATTGAATTTGAAATGCCTTAAGTTGATTGTACTTAAACATTTTGAAATGGCAAAATGGAACCAAAACAAGAGATTTATAGACATTGTATCGTCAATTGTGCATTTTCACGGGACTTCAATGCCTGTTTTCACTGCTTTGTATTCCAGTTGCTGAGGTTGCTGTGCTGCTGTTTTTGGTGGGGTGTGTTCAGGCGCTGGACCGCACACTCATGCTGTCCAATGAGAGGAGCTCGATAGAGAGAACATACGAGCTGACCAAATACCTGGACCACCAGCTGAAGGAGATCAGAGACACCTACGTGAGTCACAATCTGTTTGTGTGTGTGTGTTTTATCAGTGTGTGGCGATGAATGACGTTTTTGTTTATAGATGTTTTCCTGTGGATGCTCTCATCCTCACTCTTTTTATCTCTTTTGCTTCTTCCTTTTGTGATACATGCTCTAGTTTTATCATTTGTTTCTAGTATCTCGTAACTGACCTAACTTTTGCCAGCTAATAGTGTATAAAGACCCTTTTAAATGGTTTGATAGTAGTTTTGTTAGCTGTGTTTATGTGTTTACTTGCTAATGAAACAGTTGGGGTGGGACACACATGTCCTTTTCATATTACCTAGTCCTTAAAATCAGCATGAAATGAAATTCACCCATTTTTCTATATGTATATTATAAATCTTAACGTGAACAATTAATCTGTGCATACGTTTAATTTTCTTCCTGTGAAAACGACAGACTTCTCCCTGGTGAACCATGCAGGACTTCTCATATCATTTAGTTGATTAAACTCGTCCCTGCATGCTCACGTTCATCTGCCTCCACTTTTGAGTGCAACACCCAATGCATTGAACCAAGTGACCAAGTTTCTTTTTCAATATCCTATTTCACTCGGATGTGCGTCACAATACAGAAGAAAAGATTTGTCACTACTTCCATTTCTTCGCAACTTTAAAGGGATAGTTCATCCAAATTATGAATATCCTGTCATTACTAACTCACCCTCATGTTGTTCCAAAACTTTTCTTTCTTCTGCGGAACATAAAAGAAGATATTTTGAAGAATGTTGGTAACCAGACAGTTTTTGGTTACCACTGACCACAAAATAAAGAAAGTCGTAGAGGTTTGAAACAACATGAGGGTAAGTGATGAGAGAATATAAATTTTTAAACAACAAACATGCCAACTAAACAAAAACAAACAACCAGTATACCATGACTTGCTACTTTCTAGTCAGAAGCAGATGGTATTAAAGGGATAGTTCACCCAAAAATGAAACATCTGTCATCATTTACACACCTTCAGGTTGTTCCAAACCTGTATGAGTTTCTTTGTTCTGTTGAACACAAAGGAAGAATGTGGGAAACTTAACAGTTCTGAGGCACCATTGACTTCCATAGTATTTTTTTTTCCTACCGTGGAAGTCAATGGTGCCTTAAAGCGACCCAGTAACAAATTTTCTTCAAAATATCTTCCTTTGTGTTCAGCAGAACAAAACTCATACAGGTTTGGAACAACCTGAAGGTGTGTAAATTATGACAGAATCTTCTAGTTCACACTCTTAAAAATGTAGGAGAGCAACAGAATAATATTTTGGGTTCCCCAAAGAACCTTTCAGTGATCAGTTCTTAAAATAATAATATTTCAATAATCTAAAGAACATGTCCACGATAAATAACATTTTCTGCAATGGAAAGTGTTAAATGTTCCTCATGGAACCATCAATGCCAATGAAGTACCTTTATTTGCAATTTTGATTTCATGGGGTCTTGAAGTGCCTAAAAGGACATCTAAAACCTGACAGAATCAGTGTAATTGTTTTCTAATATCTCTCCTCATCTCTGGTCCTCAGCTGTCGTATCTCGGGCCTCCATTCAGTGATCCCGGCTTCTCTCCTCCACGTCCCAACAGCTCCTCTCTGTCCGTGCCCAGTGCAGCTACACGCGTGGACTTGTGGCGCGGGCTGGAGAACGGTGCCCGTCTGGCACAGAACCAGCGGGCGTACAGCATTCTCCTGTGTGCCGTGAGGGAGCTGGCGCGCTCCACCCTGTGCCCGTACCTCCAGAGCTCTCTCCTGCACTTCTGCTCCGGCCTCAGCGGGTTACTCGGCTCAATATCCGGCCTGATGAACGCCCTGGGCTACACCAACCTGCCACCCTCCACGGGATACGCTACGCCCGTTCAGGGATACGCCCCACCCTTGTCGTCACAGTTTCAGGGCGTGAGCGAGAACAGCCCCGCCCCTCTACGGAGTTACGTGCCTCGAAACAAAGGCGCTCACACCGCCTCCGGTGTGAGAGAGGGAACGACTCGGGCGGATCTCAAGCGGGATAGAGAGAGGGAGAGGGGGAGGAGAGGGAGAAGGAAAGAAGTAGAGAGTTGGGTCGCCAAAGAGGAGGGAGAGAAGGAGGAAGGAATGGAGAGATGGGGGAAAAGGAGAAGACTGCTGAGCATGGAAGAGGAGAAAATGATCAAACTGAACAACATGAACTACACCACTTTAAAAGTTGGAGACGGATACCGAAAGCAGCCCCTACTCTTTTCCTCGCCATCCCTCCATCCTCGTCGATCTATCCGTTCCCTGCCGTCTCGCCACGATGGTCTCTCTCCTCTCTCGCTCCTCTATCAGTACGGAGGGCCGGCCACTGAGGTTCACGCTTTGCTGGCGGCCCCTGTGCTGTCATCACATCCCTATCCTAATGACTTCTCCCGGAAAGTCGAGGGATTTTGGGTACTGCGGGAGCTGCAGAGCTGGCTGTGGAGATCCGCGAAAGACTTCACCAGGCTGAAGAAACGGCTACGCGCTTGAGAGAGAACAAAGGCTCGGGTCTAAAACCTAGTGAGCTGCCTCGCTGCCTTCTAACAACTTGCGGTCACATTAGCGAAATTTCATGGACAAAAAAAAGGTTGTCTATTGTCAATAGTGTAGCGATGTATGAAGGACAGCTCACACAGAAGACACTTTCAGACCTAGCAGTTTTCTGCAAACCACATGAACAACTAGAACCTGTTGCATTTATGCAAAATTCCCAATTGCATGGATTCCTTTCGAAATGACTGGATTTCACCCACAAAAATATGCCGAACAACAGTAAATGTGGCGTACAGCAAGGATGATTGAAGCCTTACAAATGAATGATTCCAACAGAGTTTGATAATAGCTTGTTGCTAAGCAAACAACATGACACTCCAATCAGAATATAAAGCACAAAATGCGCACATTTTAGGTAAAATAGTCAGGCATGCAGTTACTGTGAACTTTTGATACTTTTTGACATTGAATGAAACATACATGTTTTAATTGATATATCTAATGCTTCAGCCACCATGTTTAATTTATTTTTTCACTAGGCTTTTAGCAATGCATTCTGGGATTGCCTTATTTGCGAAGGATAGATGCAATGCTGGTCAAAACCAAATGTCGTCCATGTCAGGAGCTTGGATATGATGCCTTAAAATGCAGCCTGTGGAAGCAGCTCACTAGGTTTTGGAACAGAGCAGAAGTGTGTGTGAAACAGATTGATTCATGCTCTATGGATGGGGATCTAAGGACTTCAGATGGTCACGCTTTGCACTAAATCACCAAACAGAAAAGAGCCGCCAGTACGTTACAGACAAAGGGAAGAGAGCGCTCATTGAGAGAGCAAGACGTGATTCAGCAGAAGGAAAGTGAATCATGTTTGGAGTCATGCAGTAGTGAAAGGGTCAATGGGCAAAGTGGAGGAAATGTGGCATAACTAAAGAGACAATGGAGATTTTTTTGCTGCCTCACAAACTGAGTCAGTAATGCCTCATTGACACTGACTCGTCTTTTTCCAGACACACACAAATACACACCTACACATTTGGAAACAAGTGCACAAATCTGATGCTCAGATGGAAGTGACCATGAAAGTATATTATTCAAAAAGGTTTCTAAAATTTTTGGGCATGGTACCATGGTAATACTGTTTTCTAGAAATGTACAATGAGAATAGTATGGTGATTTTTGTAGACACATGCAGTACTATGTAAATACCAAGGTACGTGAATGTGGTAATCATTCAGTACCATGGTATATATCAAAGTACCACAGTATTACTATGTTTTTTGGCATGATACCCTGATAATACTGTGTTTTCTGGAAGTATAGAATGGTAATACCATGATATTTTTTGTAGGAAAATGTGGAGTACTATGTAAATACTATGGTATGTGAATATGGTAATCATTCAGTACCATAGTATTCCCATTTTAAAGATAAAAGTATTCTTGAAGGTTCATTTGGGTATCAGGGAAATACCAGAGTATATAATATATGGCATTTACATGATACTCCAGTCATACAAAAAAGCACAAAAAGTACCATAATGTGACATTTTTGTGGAGAACATGTAAATACCATGGTATTTCAGTACCATAGTATTTGATTTTTAACATAGTTTCATGGCAATCAGTCAGTACCAATGCTATGTTTTTTGACAAGGCATACCATGGAACTAATTGAAATAGGATTTAATATAAATTCCACTGTATACAAATATGATAGTCATACAGTCCCATAATATACTATAGTATTACCATTCTTTCAACATGTTACCACCACAGAGCTTTTTTTTAATAGATAAGGGATTCTACAAACATGAAAATGAGAGGGTGTATAAATATGAGTGTTTGTGTACAGTCTGTACATTGATTTCTGTATGTGTGTATATGTCTGTTATATTTATTTAATACTATTTATTTCTCTGGGGTATGACATTATGATGTCACGTGTTTTTTTTGAGAGTACAAAAGACCTTTACTGACTATACTTTGGGTGTGTGTGTGTGTACTGTTACCCCTTGAGGAAAAACCAGAGGGACTGGGAGGATAGCGAGTTTTATTCGTCTGTCTGAGCGAAATTTATGACCACTCCGTTCTTTCATGTAATCCCACATCCTCTCATCCCTCTCTTCCCCTCTATCTCTCTCTCACGCCTCTCCTCTTCCCTAGCGCTCACCTACTGACACACACACACACACACACACACACACACACACACACACACACACACACACACGTTTACTTCACTATCTAAATGGGAACACTGCATAGACTTCTATTGTTTTTATGTTAGAAAGGCCTCATATTAAGTGACTGTAGTGAGATTTAAATTAATAATTTGAAACAATGCACTTATTGTGTACATACATGTTTTTGTATTTTAAAAATACAATGCCTTTATTTCTGTAATTCCATTCTGTAATTACACTGTTGGGTAACACTTTATTTTACAGTTACACATTACTTTGTGTACTTACGAACTGTAAATTATGCAGAATTACAACTAACGCTAAACCAAACCCTAACCATAACTCAAAAGTAATACATGTAACTTAGTTAACTAATATTGCTCAGTACTTATTTGGAGTAAGTACAATGTAACAACGTCACCTTAAAATAAAGTGTAACCTATTGTTGACCTTCCATTACACCTTAACCCACCCTTAAATTTGGGAGGGTTTTTTAGCTCATTTCTGGGCTCAAATTCAAATTTGCCCCCAGAACATGTAGGTACGCACACATACTGTACATACACAAGATAAAAACAAAATGTCACATGTCATACTGACTTATGGCACAAACATCACAGTACAACATAATCAAATGAACGAAAGTTCAGGCGCTTAATGTTACTTTTCCTCAGGCTATGTTTGAGGTAAAATTAAAGGATCAATGATAATTTGTGTTTACCTTTGAGCAACACACCTGCACTGGAGTTATCACGACACAACCACACCCACACACACTGGGGTGTGACCTTCTTTTATGTGCAATTATCACAAATTACGGGAAAACATGAGTTTGGTGAGGGGGAACACTTTCTCTCTCACACACACACACATGGCCGACGACTCAGCGAAATGCGTAATGCAGAATCCAGTTAGCTTCGGCCCCTAAATGGATGACCACACATCGGCAACAAAGGCCGCATTGTGCGCGTGTGTGTGTGTGTGTGTGTGTGTGTGTATGTGTGTGTGTGTGTGTGTGTGTGTGTCATCACGTGTCGCTTCACTGAATCAGCGCGAGAGACTGTTTATGCATCTGCGCGACTGTAAAGTAGTTTTATTTGTTTTAGCCTACTTTAAAAGGCCCTTTTCCGAAGCCTCTCATCTCGTGCCATCGCGTCTGCCTCTATCTTTCCGCCATATGTGCAGCAGGTCGAGAGCAAGTCTCCACTGCCAATCACGCATTAAATCACTCGTCTGTCATCAGGTCGTCAGCAGCAGCCTATTTAGTCCATCTTTATAGCTCCCTCCATTCTCATTCTGTCTTTTCGACTTCTTCTGCTCGTCGTCAGTTTTTGTTTCCCATCCTCGTCCAGCACGCCCCCCCCCTCTCCCCTCTCCCCTCTCTCCCTCTCTCCCTCTATCCCCCTCTCTCCCTCTTTCTCTCTCTCTCTCCCTCCGTGTCGAGCCCTGATCACCTGCAGCACATAAAAATTCCTTTTTTCTCTCTCCAGAGGATTGCGCCGCTGCCTAGGGAGTTTCTGCATTCCTGTTTCTCTCTCATTCCGTCTGACTCTGTCTCCTCGATCCTGCTGTTTTTTTTTCTCTCTCTTGCCGTTTGCTTTGTCTTTCCCTCTCTCACCTGTGGCCCAGCCCTTCCTGTTACCTCACGGCACCCACCACCTGCCGCGCCCCCGCCCGCGCCGCGCCGCGCTTCTTTGGCTGCAGGGCTGGGCTGACTCTCCCAAACCGCTCGGTGCGGGGGAAACCCTAGGGCACAGGTTGACTGATTTATTACCTAATCAATTGATCCTCCCAGATAAGAGTCGGTAACCATAAGTTCATTTATGTACGCGAATGTTGACTGAGCCCCTGAGGAAAAAACTGACTTTAATGTACCGTGGCGTGTTTTAGTGTTATTCAACATGCTTTCAGAAAAGATTATGGATGATTGTTTTGGATTGCCTACAGAGAGTTTGGTGTGCGTGTGTGAATGTGGGTGAATGAGTCAAGTGTGTATAAAGTCGCACCTGTGAGCTGCTTATATCTTACCGCCTACATAGTCAATATCTTAACTGAAATGACACCCTGATTTGAAATGCTCTATACGTACAGTAATGGTGCTCCTCCAAGGAGGTCTATAATACCTGGAGAATAGCCTACATTATCTCACTCACAACTAAGTGGTTGATGGCACCACAAGAAGATGCACAGTCCATCTTATGCTCTCCAAAAAAAAAAGAAAGGAAAAAGCACTGGTAAAAAATCATAAATTATATTCTGAAATATTAGCCATATAAAAGTTTGGGTCAGCAATTTTTAAAATGTTTTTAAAAGAAGTATAGTGCATGTTCTGTGCAAACATATCTCCATTTCATGGCTAACTAGATAATGAATTCTCCTCCCCGCATCTGAATATGCCTACATCTCTACAATATTAGTAGGTGAAAAGCAGCAATCAAAGTACACTGAAACCAAATCAATCAAGTTAATTCATTTAAAGGGATAGTTCACCCAAATCTGAAAAATCTGTCATTATTTAGCCTACTCACCCTCAAGTTGTTACAAACCTGTATTTCTTTGTTCTGCTGAATACAAAAGAAGATACAGTAGGCTATTTAGAAGAATGTTGGTTACCAAACAGTTGATGGTCCCCACTGACTTCCACAGAAGCCTATTCCCCCTGATCGGATAGCGAACTGAATTGTTAAAAATGTCCCATTTACACTTGGCCACATAATGTGTCTCTCCACAAAACGAATATAAATCCGATCTTCAATTCCCTAAAAAAAGTTGCTGCCTTAAATGTTTTAAGTACAATCAACTTGGACATTTAAGTCATTTCAACTTAAATTACATTAAACTGACCTAAGAAATGAGTTGAATCTTGTTTAACATAAAAAGTTGAAAATTACTTAACTTATTTTGATGAGTTAAAGCAATGTAAAAACATATGTCGTCATAACTTATTGATCATATCTTTTTTTTTTACAGTGATCAGAGTTAATGTCAGCGAAAGCAAAAGATATTAGCTGCATTTTATTTATCATCAGCTAATTTCAAGATCAGAGACCGCAACTGAAGAGAGAGCGGCATCAGCACTGGTAAGATAATTTATTCTCACTACTTTTAAAGGGGTGGTATAATGCCCTTTTCACAAAATGTAAAATAAGTCTGATAAGTTTCTATGTGAAGTTTTAGCTCAAAATACCCCTCATATATTTTTATATAGCATTTTTATATAGCTCCTGTGCTAGCAGCTCCAATTACCACACACAGACAATGATGGAGAGACTCAAGAAGAAGTGACAACATGGTAGACAACATTTCTGAATGGTTAGTTGATGAATTTATGTAGCTTATGTGTAGTTACTTCTAGTCATTGATTTGCATATTCTGTCTTGATAATCTATAAATCGTGTTCGGGGGCGGGGTTTATGTAAATTTTAGCGTTGGTGATGTCACTAACTCGGGAGGAATGTCGTGTAGTCCCTACCAGCCGTTTGTTGTAGTCCTTAAAAAGCAATTTCTTTAAAAGCAAATATCTCCCTTTGCTTTGAACGTCGTTACTTTGCAGATGTTGTTTATGCTCAAACAGCAACATTACACACTAACTAAAGTTAGAAAAGTGAAATCATAATCAACCACCCCTTTAATGAAGAAGTTTACGCGTTGAGCTTCAGGATGCAATGCTGAACTTTCATTTTCATTTGTGGCAGTTTGCGCATTTGTGGCTTGAGATACTCAAAATTGACATGTGGCTTCAACAACCACATGCATTTACACTCTTCCAGTTTTCGTCACTCTTTCGACTACTTTCTGAAGTGATCAGAGGGATCTGATTTAAATCTGTCCCAAAATCGTTTCAGAGGGTATTTACTGCTGGTCTTTTCCCGATTGGATAGCTATCAGATCAGAGAAAACGTATGAAGTGACCAGGCGTAAACGGGCCCTTTGAAGAACACACAATGGTGCCTTTGATTTTAGCTAAATATTATCTTAGAAGGCTGCATAATGTTGCTGCCTACCTTTTGAAATCTGTTGCACTGTTGTTTTAAAATGCTGTCTAGGTAGGAAGGTTTGGAACAAAGTACTGAGTGAATAAAAACTGGTTGATAGAATTACTATAGCCAATGGTTTGGTTTAAAAAACATGTTGGCAGTTTCCCAGATGAAAAATAGGGTTAGCATGTGTTTGAGTGTGTGTGTGTGTGTGTGTGTGTGTGTGTGTGTGTGTGTGTGTGTGTGTGTGTGTGTGTGAGAGAGAGAGAGAGAGAGAGAGAGAGAGAGAGAGAGAGAGAGAGAGAGAGAGAGAGAGAGAGAGAGAGAGACATAATGTAGGTGATCATAAAAAGCTCTGCCAGGGAGGATGAACTCAACTGTAATGTGAAGGACACACAAAGTTTGATGAACACACACGTTTGTCTGTGAGCGTGTGAGTAAGTGAGTGAGTGAGAGGTAAATAAAAAGCTTTTAGTGTCAGAGATGGAAGGACAAAGATTACAGTCACAAAACCTCCCACACTGTCTCACCAACAATTGTACACTCACACGTATCCTATCTGATTTGTCTCCACACACACACACACACACATGGCTGGGCCTATTTTTGGAGGCTTTTAAAAGTTCCAGAATCTTCAACATAAACTAATGAACTGTAACAGTTCCTTAAAATCCGGATGAGCATGTAATGTTCTTCCATTCCGTTCTGCTTCTCCTCTGTCTCTTTCATTTCGATCTGTTGTTTCTCCGTGAACCAAACACAGGCTGACAGGTGAAGAATGGCTTTCTCACGCTGCGAGCGTGAGCGAGAGATCTCGCGGAGGATTTCGAGAGCGCTGCACACGCCCTCGAGGGATTCCACTTTTACAGCAGTTAAATGAGGTTGGCTAAGTGCCACGATCAGAACATCTAAAAACAGGAGCTTATTGAATAAATTATTGTCTATTTTTGGTCAAAGTTATCGTATGACATTAGAAGAACTGGTATACAGTATAATAAAATGAAAGGTTCTTGATTGGCATCATTGGCCTATTGAGATGCATTTTGGTTGATCGGATCACAAGTAGATGATGCTAAATACTGAAGCATATTGAACTTTCGACCACTTCCAGAGAAAAAGCTAATGTGTTCGAACAGCCACAAAAGATCTACTCTCCTCCTACTGACCTACTCCTTAACATTATGGGAAGTGCTCTAGTCAGACGAGATTTAAACTGTCAGCTGGAGACCCAAGTTTGGTTTGAAGACGAAAAATGTACCAAGCAAGATGTTCTCTCACCATTCCTGATTTCTAACACACACTCACAGAGTCTTTATGGCTGTCAAAGCAGAAACAAACGCTGATGTTCTCCATATGTTTTTCCGTCGTCTCCGGTTGTGTTCATATGTATATTTGCGCAAGCTTATTTTGTCCATTTGATCAAAAGATCTGAAAAAGCACATACATTTAAAGACCCAAAGACCCTCCCCATGAAGAAATCAGGACAGAAGTGGTTGAAAGTGGACAAAAGAGACGGATTAAAACTCCAGGTGTAAACGAGGATGTATCTCCCTCGTCTACTTGTGATCCAATCGACTAAAACGCATCTTAACAGGTGTAAACAGGGCCGGCTCTTAATGGAGCCTTTCCATTTTTTAGGTTCTTTAGATTTTTTTAAATGTTCTTCACACTATACAATAAAAAGGTTATTTTAGGAACTGTCAACTGAAAAAAATTGTTCATTGCTGCGAAAACCGACTTTTGGAACCTTTATTTTTTAAGAGTGTATTTCTACGGTACTTTGTGTCCTCGTTCACCTTCATTGTGTGGAAAAGAGTAGCGTCAACATTCTTCAGAACATCACATTTTGTTTTCCTCGGAATAAGGAAGTTTCAGTGGGGAAATTCCCAAATTCTTTTTTTATTAATCAAATCCTCAGTAAGATCTTTATTTATTAAGTGCTTTTGTTATTTCTGAATAGATGAAACGCAGCATTCTCAAATGCGACCACAGTTAGAATTTACCGAGAAACATCTTGCCAAACGCTTTCCATTGTATTTGACCGCTGAATCCAGTGAAGTCTAAGGAGCATGTTTACGTTCCATTCATTGAGAACTGTCAAGGTGGAAACATGTTGAAAAGATGAAAAGTCAGTGGAGCCTCCTTTAAATGCTTGAGCAATACTGTTTAGAATCACACACCTGTTTTTGAAGCAAAGGGAACTACACATGCACATAAACACACACCCATAAGTAAAGTTTGGGGAAGCGATCGAAGAGAAATTACAGACATGTGTGGACTCTGAAGGTAGAACTCAGTTGTACGAACTTTGACATGAAACCATGACCTTTGGAGATCTTTACGGAAGCAGACCTAAAGACAAGAGTTAAGCTACTGACTGACTGTTTATATACATACTATGAACATATGTTAGAAAACTCAACTGTCAGCTTAACTAGACAAATTGAACAAAACATTATTCATGGAGCATTTTTTTAGACAGACAAAGAGTCTGATCAAGCAGACAAACAAATGGACTTTTGCCCTTTTCAATGAATGTTTAAAACAGGACTTACATTTTTAGTTAAAGGGTTAGCTCACCCAAAAAATAAAAAAAATCTGTCATTAATTACGCTCCCTCATGAGACCTTCGCTCAACTTCAGAGCACAAATTAAGATGTTTTTGATGAAATCCGAGAGCTTTCTGAACCCCGATAGACTGCAACATTATTACCACTTTCAAGGCCCAGAAAAGTAGTAAAGACATCGATAAAATAGTCCATGTGAAGCGCTGTTATTTTAAAACAGTCAAACATAAGTTATAGCCTATCTCGCCATTGCCTAACATTGAGACATTATTTAGGCTATTTTAAAACAATGATTTGCTCTACATATTTTTTCGTATCCATCTTTCATGAGTTTTTTTTTTTTTTTTAATTGTAAATGAGAGATTTGATGTTTTTGGTGACAATGCATTTAATTGCAATTTAATTGTGCGAATGCGTAAAAAGCATTTTTAAAAATATGTATCTTCTAAATTAATAAATTCTATTTATTTGAATTGCTAGAGAGGGGTCAATATTACACTGTTAAAAAATACATGATCAATAAGTTATGACAACGTATGTTTTTACATTGCTTTAACTCATAAAAATAAGTTAAGTAATACAAGATTCAACTCATTTTAAGCCAGTTTAATGTTATTTAAGTTAAAATGACTTAAACATCCAAGTTGATTGTACTTAAAAATATATGGCAGCAACTTTGGGGGGGGGGGCACTTAGTTATTTGCGTTCTGGCTAATAGTTCTAATCTAACATAATACACAATTCTCTCTCCAAAAAAATATGTTTTGTGCTTTAATTGCTTTAATAAAAAACTAATGTGACTACAATTTGCACCTTAGCTATTCTTGGAAAGTGTCTTTTAGTGTCATAATAATAGTTTCTGTTACAGATTAAGTTTTTAACATGTCACACAGCAGCAGTAAAAATGATCGCAATGTCATGAATGACATAATTCTACAAATCAAACTCGATCTCCCATGCGCTGCATATGAGGAAACTAATGTTTTTTGACAAAAGGAACGGTGATCTTGTCAAAGCTCATTGCTGATCTGCTCTAAATAAGCGTTTTTATGGCAGCAGCGCTGTAGCTGGATCTCAGAAGTGCTTTCTGTCATGAGCAATCACATAATCAGCGGAAAACACAGCGCCGCTACAAATACAGCACAGTTTACAAGTCTACAGAAGTCCAAGGGTTTGTTCGGTTTGATGTTTACAGAGTCTGCAGAGAGGGAAATTGGTCTCCTCAATTTATCCCAGCAATGGAGATGTGTGAGCAATTTATGAGGGCTAACTGCATGAATGACAACACTATTGTTCTTTGTCCTCAGGTTGGGTGAAGGAGCGGATTTTAATAACACCATTTTAGACATTTAAGACACCTTTTGTTGTTTTATAGTTTAACCCTATCCACCGCTTTTCCCCCTCACATTCTCTTCTCTTCCACTGTCATCCATCATCCGTGTCGCTGGAGGTCACAAGCCATGGATCAGTCTCCCCCTTAAACATCACCTCTTGATCTCGCTTGTGTCTTAAATCAATTGATTCGAAGCAAGTCTTAATCATAATGATGGTTATGGTTACTAAAATAATAACTGTTACATGTATATGTTCACAGACTGTTTTCTTCTGGATAGTCTGATACTACACGTACACAAAAACCCACCCCCAATTGTAAAAAAAAGAGAAAAAAAAGTGAGAAATAGTTGTATAAAGTAGTTGTAAAAATTGTTGAGAATAGTTGAGAAAACTCAAAATATCATAATGTCTGAATTTTCTTAATGTTTTGACTCAACACACAAATAAAATGTTTAGCTTTCCATAGTTGAGAAGTTTATGGTACACTTCAAATGTTGTTTTTTTATTATTATTTGTGAGAAAAAAAAAAAAAGATTATTTGAGTACATTATACTAGAATATTCTATCTCAGTTCCAAATTTAATGTTTAATTCAATATAATTTCTTTGTAATTATTTGTGAAATTTACTTGCAATTTATGTGAAAATGTTATATCAATGATATGAAACATTATCATAATTATATAATGACAACATGTTTTTAACTTTTTCAAGTCAGTTTA
Source organism: Scardinius erythrophthalmus (assembly GCF_964197995.2). Taxonomy (NCBI): domain Eukaryota; kingdom Metazoa; phylum Chordata; class Actinopteri; order Cypriniformes; family Leuciscidae; genus Scardinius; species Scardinius erythrophthalmus. The sequence continues at coordinate 26,851,817 of NC_138233.1, read as the reverse complement.
ATGTAATTTAAGTAGAAATGACTTAAACATCCAAGTTGATGTTTTTCTGTTTCTGACAGTCACTTTAATTTTTTATTTCTTGTCATAGCAACTAGAAATGTTATCCAGCAATTAGCATTTAAAACATTTTGATTTGCAATTTATTTAACACAGTTTTTTTTATATGTTTGCCACTGAAAGAGGGAACATAAGCTTGACGACATAAAGTTTAAGAAGCAAATATAGACCTGACAAAACATAAAACTCAATAATGGGGATAATTAACCAACACATATATTTTGAAGTATCTTATTTCATATTGTAACTCCAATATAATCAGTATAATTACTTACAGAAATAAAGTCTTGATCACAATACTTACAATAGAAAGAGAAAGCAAATGAAGTGCGTGTTTACTGAATTAATATGATTAAATGAAAAACATAAAAAATTCAAAGGATATAGTGCTGATAAGAAAAGAAGTGTTTTGGTGCCACCAAGTGGATATGAAAAGCAGCTGTTTGACATCCTGGCCCTTAAGAGCCCCACGGTCGGCCCCTCACAGATCTTCTGAAGAAATAACAATAAACTCAATCCTGTGTTTCTGCCTTGGAAGTGGAGTTCGTCTTTTACTGAAGTTTTACAATGAAACTCAAGCTCAGCCAAACTCCAAACGTTGCCCGGGGACGAAAATTAAAACCACATGAGCGAGAGAGAGAGAGAGAGAGAGAGAGAGAGAGAGAGAGATGTCTGTTTATATGTTCATACTGATTGCAGTCTGGTCATCATTAAGAACAGAGAAATTTAGGAATGATAATAAGGTCTAATTTGAGAGGAATTTAAATCTCACCAAAGCATTTGAGATCGTTTGTTAGGTGATCTGCTATTGTCAGAGTGTATTTGTAAATCACAACATTAGATTCCTTCAAAATCTGAAATCCAGTTTAATCCGATGAAGGAAGATGCTTGTTTGTGATGTATTTCCTGATCCGTGTCTGTGCCAAAAGGTTTTGTGCTGGCATTTTGATGTGTGCTGGCTGTTTGAGCGTCAAACACAACATGTGATATTTACAAAGTCTTTAGGAACATTTGTGTCTGCTTCTTCAAATTAGCAGGCCTGTATGTAAGATAATTAACTGTTTTTAACACTTCAGATTTGAGAAGAAACTTTTTTCATTTAAAGTATGTGCTGAAAACTTTTTTTTAGATTTAAATATATTCTACATTATCATTCAGTTGACTATTTCAATACAGTTACAAAAACATTTTAAATAACACAATGTAACAATGCTACACATTTTACATTTGTAAAATACATTTGTAGATACAGGTAATTGCAAATAAGCAGACTAAATTGGACAATACATGTAATTTTACTGTACATTTTTTGGGGGGGGGAAGTGAATTGACAATCTATGGTGAAAAAAGGTCTATATTAGTCTATATTCAAAAAGACAATACAAATAATATAGCCTACATATGAAGTAAAAAATATATGTTAAATGAAATTGAACAATATACTTTTTTTTTGGGGGGGGGGGGGGGAGAAGACATACATATACACTACAGTAAAGTATAGTTATTGTACAAAACATGATTTTAATAGTTATAGTTCAATATAAGTAGCAGGTTGGTATTTAAGGGGCTATGTAGGAATTTCCATTTATGAATCACCTTTTCATTGCCAATGTGTGAACAGCTTCAAATTAAACTTAAATAGAGAGATCTTCCCTGACTTCATAGGTTGTTTATGACAGAGGTGGACGAAGTACACAACTTCCTTACTTGAGTGAAAGTATAGATACTACTGGTCAAATATTACTAAGTAAAAGTTGTAAAGACCTATTTTTACTTAAGTAAAAGTACAGAAGTACTCGTTTTAAAAGTACTTAAGTATCAAAAGTAAAAAGTAAATGTCAATGCATTGTTTTATTATTGTTGCATTGTTGTATGTAATACTTAAAGTACCGTATGCCTCTGAATCTATGCCTGCCTACCCTCATGTCAATATCAGATTTATTTCTAGAACACAGTTCCAGTAGTGGGATTGAATGTGAGATTGAATAAATGCACTCAATAACGTCCACAATGGTTTTGGACACCCAAATGGCTGTTCCCTCAAATAGTGCCCTATTTAATTTTTTTTGGCTTTTAGTATGAATATGTTAGCCTTTACTGTTATCTATAAGCTAGTGTGCTCCAAAAAAGTGACAAAATTCACATTTAGAAAACCAAACCCAACGCTGAAAATGAAAATCGGGTTTATGTCAGAATCCAATATCAGATTGACGTTGATCTCCAACATCGGACAGACGTTGTATTGTGGTTGAAAATGAAAATAGGGTTGACTTCAGAAACCAACATCAGTCGGGTTCTGTCGTCAACCCGACTTTTATTTTCAATCAATATCCAATGTCAATCTGACGTCGGGTTCTGATGTAAATCGGATGCAGGGTTCTTACGTCAACCCGACTTTCATTTCCAACCAAAATGCAACCCCTGCAACCAAAATCATCCACTGACTGATGTTACTTTCTACTCAAGGACCTTGACAGATTTGTAGTGGAGTAAAAAGTACGATATTTGTCTTTCAAATGTAGCCTAGTGAAGTTAAAGTAAAAAGTTTCCAGAAAAAATAATACTCAAGTAAAGTACAGATACTCAAAAAGTGTACTTAAGTACAGTACTCAAGTAAATGTACTTTGTTACTGTCCACCTCTGGTTTATGAGAACATGTAGACTGTTTTTTTTTTTTTTTACGCAAAGGACTCGGGACGTTTTTGGCGGGAAAATCCAAAGGACGCACAATCGCGCGATCCCGCGAAACTCTCTTCCGTTCTTTGACACGTGAAACGAATGCTTAGCCTACAATATTACGGATTATGTAGTGTAATGATCATGTATCATGCAGAGAAAAGGATTAACTCAAACTATAGTCTCAATTTACTTCATTTAAATTCAATATCTATCTTAATAGTTTAATTTTGAGTTTGTGCTGCAAACATATTCACACATTGCTATGATCAGATTCTTTCTTAACTGCTGTTTTCTCACAGCTGTCATTTTGTTGTGTTTATTTTGTTATTGAGAGGAAAGTGCAGCACATAGGCCTATTTACATATTCATCTAAACGTTCGTTAATAGTAGGCCTGTCACTGAAAGGTATTCCCAATAACAAGGGTTTCTGAATTCTACATATAGCCTGTTTAACATTTTACCAGTTAATAAAACATACAGTTATGAACAGTAAATAGGCACCAAAATGCCTGTAAAGCCACTGTATTTTTTGGTGAATTACAATATAAAGCAACGACATCTAAAGATAAAGGCGTCAAGGATTCAAGACAGGCTCACAGGACATTTTGAGATCAGCTATGGCTTGCTGAACAATAATTCATCAGTATAAGGTCATACGTTTGGCACAATGTGTGCCAAATAATGTTTAAGACAGATGTTCTGATGGTCTCTGGAGTCTTTAACACACATGCTTCAGTCTCAGTAATTCAATGACATCACAACCATTCATGACCATTACATACCACAGGTGCATCTGGACATTGTTTACGATATTAAATTTGAACATTAAATTTCTGTGTCTAGACATAAGAGGTCATTTTCAGTACAATCAATAAATATAACAGAGACACAAGACGGCAGCAGCCGTAAGAGAGCGAGTGTTCAGTCAGTGTGATATGAGAGACATGAAAGATTCCCAGGTGGGCAGTATATTATTCAGCGTTGCTATTGACGACAGAATGTCACACCTGACAAATCAGAATCAAGTATTCCAAAGAGAGCCTTGTTATAAAGAAAAATAGTGCAAAGTAATAATGCATCTAATAATGCATCCAAATCCACAAAGTTGAACACGGGGGACAAGAAGATATTACACATAACCTCCTTTTTTAAGTTGGTGTGTGTCAGATTCAGCTGTCAAGCATCAGTGACATCTTCACTGATAGTCTGTCTCCATGGTTACTGGCCCACCTGTTCTTCATCACCTCATGATTCAATACCTTATCCCACTTTTTGTTGTTGTTGCATGTTTTCCTGTAATTTCCCTGTCTGGATTCTGTTTATAATTTTGAGTTCATGATCCTAATCTGTATCTTTGACTTCTCTCTTTGAACGCCCCTCCTATGTTTGGATTATTGGATTACATCAGCACCGAATGTGGAACTGATTTATTGATGACTGAAACTGGACTGCAGATTTAGCTTTGAAGCTATAATTGTTCACAGGGATGATAACCAAATGTCATCGATACTGAAGGCATTACTATGAATCTGTAATCTATTCTGAGTGTATTTATCAGCACTGTTCGTCTGTGTTTTCCTGGGCCCTTTTATTCATAATGGCTTCCTCCATTATCAAGAAGCTTATACGAATCTTAAATTCAAACATTGTAACTTAAAGTCTCCCAGTGGTGAAAATCAAGCTTTTAATGTTGTTTATATGTCTATTTTATGTTTTAATATGCTTTAAGACAAACCATGTGCAAATGCATGAGTCAATACCATTGCTTTGTATTTTCTCCTTAAAACTGCAGTGAACCAAAGACTGTCTCAAAAACACAGTTTGAAATCACTGGTGTTTCTGACGTCACAAACTACCTTGTCAGGTCAGGTCAACCATCAAAGGGATATTTCACCGCTGGAAAGATGAATGTGTATTTAAATTGGGTCATTTATGTAGTAGAAATGTGAAATTATTTTAGAAGTTGGTGCCTTCTAGACTGAGAAAAGCCAGAAAATGTATTTTTGGCTCATGTGGATGAAAGACAACAACTCCCAGAATGCACTTGCTTCGCTGCCCTACGAGGCCACTCCCAAGCCACGCCTACCGGTTACAGAGGGCAGTATCGGAAGAAATGATGCAACTAGGCTACTAATAACTCGACACTGAAAAGACGCCGTTTTATTGTGAGATCCCCCTATGGGCGGGTTGAACACATGCAGAACGAGCTCCTCCTACTGGCTGGAGTCTCTCGCCTCTGGACAAAAACTACGCTGTTCAACTGCTTTTGTGGGAAAAGGTTTAGAATCAAAAGCCTGTCCGCTAATCTTCAACATGTTTGCTCTCAAACGTTCATTTGGATTGATCTATTTTTAGAGTATATACTGAACAAAAGGCTGTTTTGTAAAAGAAGTCACAGACAATAGCGCAAGGTATGATTCAGTTTACGGCACTTCTCATTAATTTCTATGGTATCCATAAACAGTGATTGGCGGTCGCACAACTCCAAGGGAAATTCATTGAAGTCAAGGCTGTAAATTGTTTATCAAGGTGCTCCAAGTAAGGCTCCTTCCAATGGTAGAGCCATAGTCTCTCTTATCGCCCAATAATAAGACCTTCTCTGCCTTCAGATTGATGGAAGAAGGTCTGGACCCCATCACAGCTTTCATTGGCAAGGCCCGCTCAAGAGGATGCCTGACTGACATGTAAAGCAACCAATCACAGTTCATTTTGTTCTGTGTCATGTTTAGGGATGTGAAAATGTAAAGTTGACCATTTCCAGGTGGACCGTTAAAGAATGCGACAGGGAATTCAACCAATCAGATGACGACTTAGAAACCCTGAGGCTGTGTCAGAAATTGCCCCCTATACCCTTAAATAGGGCACTATTTGAAGTGACACAGTTTTGTAGTGGTGTCCGAAACCATAGAGGGAGATATCGAGTGCACATTTTCAATCCAATAATGCACCGATATAACGCAATAACAACCAATGTACACTCAACTGCTAGAGAATGCCCATAATGCACTGTGAGGGCCGTGCTGAATGAATTTCCGCGTCTCATCACAAGATGGCGTCACGTCATAAGAGAAGAGAAGTCACTGCAAGAGGGATGGAAAGTTATTTTAAAGATTAAAAATTATGAGGGCACATGAAAAAAAGAAAGATTTTTAATAAATATGGCAATATTCCATTAAAATATAAGAATAGTCCATTTTTGATTTCATGGTGACTTTAATCAAACAGGTCTCACAGCTCAGATTTGCTCCTCTAATGCTTTTTAAAACGTCACTGGAAACTTGAAATCTTAAAAGCAAATTGAGAATAACAATAAAAGTGATAGCCTTCCATTCCCACATCCTTGATACTCTTTCAGATGGGAGCACCCAAATGTTAATGTGATAATCCCTGGTAATCATGTGCATGCATCCTTTTGAACACTGAATGGTTCTTGATGGCCCATCGCCACGTGACTCGTTATATGCCTAAGTGATTCGTATCACTCCAGTGGTACTATTTACATATTACTGAGATTGTTGCAGTGTGGAATTAGGGTTTGAGGAGGCCAGTTTCAAACATCTGTTTGAATTACAGACACGTGTCTGATCAGGAAGAAGCTGATTAGTGTCAGGAAGGGTTAGGTTTACACAGATGGTGTACTATGTGCACCTTGAATGCAGCTGAAATAAACTTTGAGCTCAGAGTTATGTTATGTTTCATTGTGTTTTTTTCGTTTCCCTGTGTCCCAGTGTGTCTGATTAGTCATTTCGTTCACCTGGTGTCCTTCAATTATCTCATTAGTTCCCTCGTTTAGTTCTGATATACATGAAGATACATACTTCAGAGATACATGAAGTTAAGATCCAAAACCAAAACCATTTTTTTTTTGGTATTTGTCAGTGTTATTGTTTGTGTTTTTGGACTGGTGAGTATGGCGTTAAACTACCTCATGTCTCAAAGCACATAACGTTACTATAATAATGAACATAAACAGAGCACTGACCTTTTCCACCTGACTGCTGCAGATTCATTTCAGCATTGATAGTGTTGCCATTGAAATGCACACATTCTTGTCACGAACCACTCCAAGTATAACGTCACGGGTTTCCATCTCTTCCGAATTATGGTAGTTATGCAGTGAACGCAGCATAAGCTAGTTGTTTTGGTTCAGGAGGAACTGTAAAAGATGGCTGCTGTTTCGGTTGTGGTGCTCGGTGACTGACGTCTGTCTACACTGCATAGCATGAAACGGAGGTATGAAATACATATGTTGACGGGCAGGTAGGACATCGTTCCATGGCATTCAGACCAAATGCAATGATTGGACAAACCTTTTATGGTCCTATGCCTTCGACAGACGATATATATATATGTATATATAAACCTCTTAAAGGCACACTATGTAATTTTTCACCACTAGAGGTTGTTTAATCAAATCAAAGGCTTGATGACATGGTGATTTGGTTGTTGTCTTCACCTCTACAGCCAGTGGAGAATACGAGGGGACTCGCACAGAAATCATATCAGTGGATGACCGGTAAGATTTATTAACATTACGAATGTCGTTGGAGCGATTGCTACTGACAAGCACAACACACAGCTCAAGAGCATTGGAGCTTTTATTATGCTACGCTTCCGCTTCTTCCGGTCATGCATTCCAGTGAGGTACCGCACGTGTGTGTGTGTGTTGAAAGCTGTTATAATGCAACTCTGTGTGATCGCTCGGTGGCTACTATATGAGACACTTGTTGCACACTGCTGTGAGCTAGATCCATATTAGACATGGGAAATATGATTTAAACATTAAGACGAACTGTGTTGAGCTGTATATCAATTATTAGTTTTCTGTTGTTGAATGTATCCAACCAGTTGCTCACCTGTCTAATAAAACATATACTGTATATTAAAGTGTCTTTGGTGTTTCCATGGTTTCTACAAAATAAAACCGGAAATCGAGGGTAACGCGGGTATAGGCGACGTACGGACACAGTCCGTGTTTTGGTTTATTTATCTGGATTTAAACATTCTTATGGAATATTAGAAATATTTGGAATAATGTAAGTACTAAAATAAAATGATAAACAATATATAAATACTACTAATAATAAATAAAATAAAAATAAATAAAACAAAATATTTAACATTATTCTAGTAGTTTTTGGATATTTTATTAAATAAAAATCTTAAATATTGTGCATTTAAAGGTTCTCTAAGCGATGTCACGCGTTTTAGGCCAAAACATTTTTTGTCACATACAGCAAACATCTCCTCACCACACTGAACACGCGGTCTCTGTAGACAGCTCAGGCTCCACAAACGGCAAGAAAAACAAACTGGACTAACCCGCACCACGAAACATAACAAACTGTTTCAGCCAATAACCAACAAGAAGGATTTGGGGTGTGGTTTGGGGGGTTAGTGCGCGAATGTGGAGGAGGGAGGGTCTAGCTAGCCTCCGTTTTGTTTGATAATACCAGAGCCTGTCTACGGAGAGCCTGGCCACTCCCTTGAGTGCAAAATAAATGGCAGTCTATGGTGCTAGACGGCTAAATTTGTCTCTTTCACCCGATTGCCGTTGAGAAATCTCAGATTTGATTGTAGGTTTTGCAAGTTCAACATGGGTTATAGGTCGAAAGTTGAATGAACAAGTTCTTATTTCCTTTCGATTTCTTACAGGTTGAGTTGTTGTTGCCCATAACACGCTAGCATTCTGTTAATGAACGCTGATTAATCGGTGAAGGACTGATTTCGACCAGAGATACCACTTGATGGCATCTTGGCATCCGTGTGCGTGTGTGTATTTTTGGTGTGGTCTTTTAAAACAACAAAACAAAAACTCTTCTAGCACGTGTATTTACCTGTGTCAGCTGTGTTGTCGAAGCCTCGAGAGAAAAGAAAGTGCAGAGCGCGAAAGCACCAAAGTGACTGAAGAACTGCCGTAAAGCATTATCTCTGGTCGTACGATGACGTCATTGATATTTTAAAAGACTTTTTAAAGCAAATAAGTGACTCTAAAAAATCTAACACCCAGCAAAGTGTAATTTCTTTGCATCTCCTTTCGAATACAACATTCAAATTACTAGACAAAAAATTCTATCCTGAGAAAAGTGGATATGGAACCAGAGTGGAACTGGAACTGCAACCAGTTCAGAACCCCGAAGTTTACTGAGAGTGGAAGTTCTCCCCTTATTAGACATTCTCTGACAATACTTTAAACATCATCAAGAAGTGACGACACCCAACATCACTTAGAGCACCTTTAACTTAGTGATAGCTATCACGATGTGAAGAGACTTTCAACCAGCATAACAAAAAACTTTCTGGAACAAATTGCCTACCCTGCCTTTAAAACAAAACTAATTAATTAAAATGAAATACATAAAATTTTTCCATGAATGGAAGCCCTAAAAGGTTCTTATATATGAACCATCTGACCAGACAGAACCCTGTCAGGTTCTAAATAGAACTTTTACGTCAGCACACTGATTTAACGACCATGATGCTAATTCGTCAGCCTCCAGAGATTCTACAATCCACCACCAGAGGTCACTGTTACCCCATATTGACCTCGGTCGCCATGGTTACTGCCACAAGTGTTCCTCACTATCATGATTAGATTGTCTCCATATACAAATGCTCTCTGTATATGAATAGCACTTTGTAAAGTTTAGCATGTATTCACATCACTGCTGAGCACATTAAATATGCCAGCATGAGGTTAGCCCCCCTTCTTGGTATCTGTTTTAATTCCTTTTTAATTCATGGTTTCCTGCCGGATACAATGATATCTGTCTTGCTTGTGCCGGTAATCAAGGATAAGTCTGGTAAGGTTGGTTGCTCTGATAACTACAGACCAATAGCCCTTGCCAGTGTATTGTCTAAAGTTTTTGAAAGCATCCTGTTGAGCAGAATTGTGGACATTATCCCCTCTACTGACAATCAATTTGGCTTTAAACCTAAACATGGCACAGATATGGCCATATATTCCTTAAAGGAAATTGTTAATACGTATAGAGATAAGAATTCCTCAGTTTTAATGAGTTTTATTGATGCCTCAAAAGCTTTTGACCGTGTCAATCACTACAAGTTATTTGACAAAATGTGTAAGAGAGGTGTATCTAAATGTATTGTGAGAATTCTGTCCTACTGGTATGCCAACCAGTCTATGTTTATAAAATGGGGCCACTGTGTTTCTGCCCCTTTTGGGGCCAGTAACGGGGTCAGACAAGGTGGAATCCTCTCCCCTATTCTTTTTAACATGTATGTTGATGAGCTCTCTGTCTGCCTGAATTCGTGTAACACTGGGTGTATGATAGGCAACACTTTAGTGAATCATATTATGTATGCAGATGACCTTGTGGTCTTCAGTCCTAGCAGTGCTGGTCTTCAACAGCTTCTTAATGTTTGCTCTGACTATGGAACTGTTTATGACATGAAATTTAATACAGACAAGAGTGCGGTGATGATTTGCAGAACAAAGGAGGATAAATGTCTAATGTTTCCTCCTTTTAAATTGGCAGGTAATACCTTGAGAGTTTTGAGCAAATACAAGTATCTTGGGCATCTCATTACAGACCAGTTGAAGGATGACCTTGACGTTTACAGGCAATGCCGTTCTTTATATGCTCAGGAGAATAGTTTGGCTCGCAAGTTTGGTGGGTGCACAGATAGAGTGAAAGTTGCTTTGTTCAGAGCATACTGCACTCCTCTTTACAATGCACACTTGTGGTCTAGTTTCAGCAAAGCTAGCTTGCATAAACTCCAGGTAGCTTACAATGATGCACTGAGAATACTGCTGAGAAGACCACGCTGGTGTAGTGCCAGTGAGATGTTTGTGGCTGCAGGTGTTAATACACTGCAAGCCACATTGAGAAATGTTATGTACAAATTTATATGTCGGCTGAATAACTCAGAGAATTACATAATTATGGCATTGACCAGCATCAAGTTTAGCACTACACGGTATAAGTCTCCTCTGAAGTTTTTTATTGTATTGTGTGTACTGTCTTGTTTTTTATTTGGACCTGTGAGTCTGTAATAAAGTTTATTATTATTATTATTATTATTATTATTCTCACTGAAATTCAGAGTAATTGTCCTCATTCTGTTGGTAAACCAAACCTGTAAATACATCATACATGTCAAAAGCAAAGTAATGAGCAATCTTTTTTAAAATAATATAAATAAAATCTGGAATAAATATTTTTACTTGATGTAATCAACCATCATTCAAAAAACTGCATGTCCACTTTAAACAACCAGATTTTATGTTCATGACCCGCAGACGGTATCTTATCAGCAGGGGCACTATATGATATTTATTATCAATACATATCTTTGGTAATAATATATAATTCCTAGTGCTGTCAAATTGATTAACATCTGAGATAAAAGTTTGTATATATATATATCCTATACCACACACACACACACACACACACACACACACACACACACACACACACACACACACACACACACACACACACACACACACACACACACACACACACACACACACACACACACACACACACACACACACACACACACACACACACACACACACACACACACACACACACACATATATATATGCATATGATACATACATTCACAATAGTAACACATTCAAATTCTGCTGTAAATCAGCTCTAACAAGCCTCTAGTGTCATTATTCAGCTCAGATCAGTTCAGTATTGATTCAGTTCCACAACTGTGTAAAATTCATCAATTGTGCATAATGTATATACAGTGCATTTTTGTGTTGGAGTGCTATGACAAACTCCACTGCACACTGAACAAGCAAAAGACAAGATATAGGGTTTTACATTTTTCACATCTGTGTGTATTTTGGCGTGGATGCGGCTAATAATTTTATGTCTGTGTGTAGACTTACAAAAATAGCATTTCTAGAGTGCTTGCTTTTGCAAGAGATGTGTGATGTTTTGCATCTTTTGTGTAGAGTTTTGAGAAATGGAGCCATATAAAGAAACTGTAATACACATTTGAGTGATTCTGAGAACGTAAAATTGATGAAAAATTAAAAACAAAAAAAAAAACAAATAGGCTCTTAACATTCATGTACAAAATTATTCAACCCCCAAAAGTCAAATTTGGTGCAGAATCTTTTATTCTTTGTAACCTCCAATAAATGCTGCTGTAAGTTCTTACAAGCTTCTGTCAGCTCTCTACTGCAATCCTTGCTTGAAAAGAAAACGCTTCCAATCTTTGGTTTTCACATTACCACTGCTTTCTTCAAATTCCACCAAATATTTGTAATGAGATTTAAATCTGAATACTGTTACAGGCCACTCAAGAACATATACGACTGATCCCTGAACCAAGCTTCGGTATATTTGCATGTATGGGATGTCCTGCAGTAAAGTCCATTAATCATCAAGCTTCAGTCTCAGCACCAAAGGCATCACAATCTTTGCCAAAATGGCTTAATACTTCAAATAATTCATGATGTCCTTCATACAGTCAAGATTTCCACTTCCTGCGACACCAAAGCACTCCTATAATACTGGACCACCTGCATGTTTGACCAATGGAGATGCTGTTGTTCTGCTCAGAAGCTTTGCTGATCCAAAAACTTCCAGTTTTGGTCATATCAATCAATTAAACATTCTTCCAGAACTCCACAGATATATCCAAATCAATTTTAGCATATTCAAGTCGGCCTTTTGTGTTCTTCTTGGTCAAGGGTAGCATTCAGCAAGATCTCCCAATATGAAGGCTTGTAGTGTATCTCTTATTGAAATGTTTTTTCCTCCTTTCATCAGGGCATATTGCCAGTCTTTGGCAGTAAATTGAGGGCTTTTCTCAGTTGCTCTGATCAAACATTTTATTTCCCTTAATGATATTGTGCCTTTTCTTCATAACCCTCAGAGGTTTCCTGGTACACCACATTTTAAACTTATGAAGAAGGCAGGCAGCTGTGTTGTTAGTGTTTTGGAAATCTTCTTGTAGCCATAGACTTTCAAATGTTACATTAAATAAGCAATTTATAGCTTTTGTGAGAGCCCTTTTGACCATTTGCTTTAGCTCATGCATGGACTAAATGTATGAATGTATAACAGAACAAGCTATAATTCTGTTTTGTCCTCCAAAGTGTTTTAATACAATTCTGTACCATACAAATAAGTGACTTAAAAACAGCAGCGTTGAATGTGAGGTTGAATAATTATGACATGGCTATAATCTTTCAAACTGAACTCTTAAAGTTACCATGGTTACCGTGTTCGTTAAAATGCTGTAGTTATGGCTAGTCACTACATTAAACAGCGGCAGCCTCTTTATAGCCACAACTGAGAAGTAGCCTAAACAAAACTTTGTCACAGTAGTAACTGTTAACTATTGTGTAACTAACTGTTCGTAAAGGTATTGTAGCCTTACTAGCCTATAGTAATGTAAGTTACAGTAACTGAATGCATACGCCCACAAGCTGAGGAGCGAGCACGAGAAGAAGAAAAAGGGGGGACAGCGTGGAGGGTGTTACTCTCATAGATATCATATGGTTACTCTCACTCTATCCATCATTGTTAAATATAGGAGGTTAGTAACACAAGGAACAGAAGCTCAGGCCAGATAACTCCACTATCGAGTTGACTTCGGCGGCAACAGGAGAGAATTGGTAATATCTGTATTCTGTTTTAGCGCCGAAACCCGAGGAAACCAGGAAACAACGTAACGTTGCGGTTGACATTAGGAAATTATACAGAAATGAAGTAAGTTAATTCAATTTAAGCCATCATACATATTTTTTTAAAGAAAAGTAAAGGATTAAGGAACAAGTGCATTGTGTAGGTTGGTGGGTTCATCTTAAGGCTAACGTTAATGTAAATAGAGACTTTGGTAACTACACATAGAGACACGTGGCGAGTTCTGACTCTGAATTCAGCTTTTAATGAGTTTCCCGTGTTTCCTTAAAAAAAAAAAGTTGTTTTTTTTTTACGGAAAATGTCCGTTTGTTGTATTTTAAAAGAGCTCAAATGTATTTTGTATGAGCTAACTTTCTACTTAAGACTGCGCGTGAGACAGGCGTGTTTTATTGTAGTCGTGGAACGCGCATGTGGCGCGACCTTGAGCATCTCATCGGCTGAGGAAAAACTGTTTGTTTGTGTAATCCCGTCGAGAGAGTAGCCTAGACCCTACATTTGTTTCTCCTTGGGACACGCCGAGAAAGCTAAACCCTTTGTCCTCTGTGGAAATAGGAAATAGGAAATAGGAAAAGAGTTTGCCTAGACCAGAAAAACATTTCCCCCCGCCGAGTGTCTCACTGATGGATCTTCATTGAGGAATCGATTCGATTAATGCCTTTCGAACGATGTACATCCATAGTTTCTAACGATGGTGGAACACGCTACCCAAATTTAGATCCTCAGTCGTTTGATGCCTCGTGTTTTACAGTCTGTTCAGATTTTAAAAGTCAAGTAGGCCTAGCTAATACTTTAAGAAGGTTTCAAAAAGACTCAGTTCGGTTACTGTGTTGGATCATGGAAGATTTGTCCATTTAAAAGATTCGATTCCTCAGCAGGACAATATTCAATTCTATTACTACCAGAGATAATAAAGGATTGTAAAGATTTGATTCAAATGGAAATTTAGGGCACATTTAACCCACCAGAGGTAAAAAATTACCACATTTTATTTCAATTAAATGAATGTACTATATTTTAGTTTGATAATGTTTTTTATTTAATATTTTGTATTTTTAGGGGATTTTGTGGTACTGAATTATATTTATAATTTTATTATACATTATATTTTATAATCCATTTATTCACTTTCTGAGCATAGACCTGAAAATAACATTTCCAACTTGGTCTTGAATGCTTTAATTTAGATAACAGACTTAAGTTTGATCTCCTTTTAAAGACGACACTTGGCAGATTATTGCTGAACCGAAAAAAGTTTAAAAAAGTGAACTTAAAAAAAAGTCACAGAACGTTACGTTTATTGTCATGAAAAATGCACAAAAATACTATTTTCAATTTTTATATGAAATGCATATTTACTCTAAAACGGCAAGAAAATCAAAGCCATAAATCTAAATAAGTTGTGTTCCAAATTTGAGCTTGATATCTCAAAAAATGAGCTTTCAATAAGATTTTGTTTGGCCACAGTGCCAAAAGTTTTCACTAAATTTGTCTCCCATTCATTTCCCATTCATTACAATTGTTTTTCGGGACCATTTAACCTTTTCAAATCATGTCAATGATTTAGTTTTTGTGTTCACATAGCAAGTGGCAAAACTTTTACCAAGTTTTGTACCATTTCAATGAAGTACAAAATTATAAAAATGTCCGAAGAGCACCAGAGTGTGAAATATTACAATCTTGAAGTGCTCCCAAGACTTCACTCACTTTTGGTGCTTGAACTTCATTATAAAGCATCCTCTACTAAAAGCATCAACTGTAAAATTCCCAGGGCCCAGGGCTGGAATAAGCATTTTATAGGGGCCATCCTCCATTTCTCTGCTCAGAGAGTAATGAACCGGCGTACAGGACCTCAGTGGTCCCCTGCAAACACACACACAACGTGAATTGTTCCAGTCGAGTGTCGCATGACTCACTGGACAGAACTGTCAATAGTTACTTTTTAACTGTGCAATGTGAGCAATGTGGTTCACATACCTGTGTGCCAACAGGTTTACAGTAGATACCTACTGTTTTCACTAAACACTTGATAACATGAAAACCCAAAACCGTCTTCACTCATACTGTGAACAAACACACATGTGCCTGACCTAAACTGAGTCCTCTTGAAGATAAAAAAAGTGTGAAAGGCTTTCTTTCTTTCTTTGTGAAACTGCCAGGTAGTGAAACCTGCTTTCTCTCATTCAGGAGGATATCAGTGGAGGTTATTTTGAGCACGTGCCACCGTGTGAGTTACAAAAAAAATCCTCCCATAAGCCTGTGTGTTGAGGACAAAGACATCTAGTGGACTGCGTCTAATCGTATTAAACACAACACGCTGAATCAGTGTCCTGCTGAGATCCCTGCAGTTTCTTCTCTCTGGCTCTGTCTCCCTCTTTGTATTGCCTGTAACCCCCCCCCCCCCCCCCACTACTCTTATCTCTTTCTTTCTTTCTTTATTGTGTGTGTGTGTGTGTGTGTGTGTGTGTGTGTGTTAGTGGGTGTTTTGGTCATCAAAGTTATAATGACCGATCTCTTGCAGTCATGTCATGGGATAAGTTGACCCGGTTTACAAACAAAAACTTGGACTCACTTTTTTATTATCTCTAATCAGAAGGTACACATTTATCTTGCCTTTAAGCTCTGATTTATCAAATTAATTTGGTACACAGCATCACAATATGATCGCTGGTGGTTTTTCAAGATGTTTCACAAATAGCAGCCAATGCAAATTGATTGGACACACCCCTGTTTAAAGAGCTTTTGACTGGCAGTAAGTTGTCGGAAATGGTTAGGTGTGTCTCTCTTTTACAATTCACAAGAATTGCCAGAGATTTCAAGAATGAAGGCTTCACATTACGATTTGTGGACCAAGTGGACAACTGAACAATTTCTGAAATGTCATGAAAATATCCACCAGCGATGTGTTTGAAATATTTTTTTGACTAAGCAATGTACCTGTCTTAAGACTAATTTCATAGTGCCTGTAGCTAAAAAAATGGGCTAGTTAGTTAGATCGAACTTGAGGAAAGTAACAAGTAATGCACATGCGTCACCGTTTTCACAGAGTTGCGGTTTTGTAGTTTACACGGAGACGTTAACGGTAGCGTTTTCACTTTGAAACCTATTTTCAAAAGTTTACGTTTTCAGGCCCAAATCGCTGTTGCCGTGTAAATGAACGGCCAAAACGCATAAAGTTTTTGGTTTTTAGTTGAAAACGGTGTCCTGTGAACGGCCCATGACATCAAAGCTCTTCAGTTTACGCATAACAACTTTTTACCTTAAAGGGTTAGTTCACCCAAAAATTAAAATTCTGTCAGAAATTACTCACCCTCATGTTGTTCCAACCGCGTAAGACCTTCGTTCATCTTCGGAACACAAATTAAGATATTTTTGATGAAATCTGAGCCATGTTTCACTCCTCCATAGGCTTCCAGTGTGACCGAAACTTGCTGGCCCAGAAAAGTTATTAAAGAGATCGTTAATATTGTCCAAGTGACTCCAGTGGCTCAATCTTAAGTATATCAAGCGACGAGAATACTTTTTGTGCGCAAAAACAAACAAAAATAACGACTTTATTCCACTATTCATTTCCTTCTCTCTGGGCCTCGTAGTGTTTTTGCGCAGCGCGTCTGTGTTACACGTCACCACGTAGGCTCACTATTGGCCGACGCCGGTCATGTGTGTGTTGCGTGATGACGTGCAACACAGACACGCAGCGCAAAAACACTACGAGGCCCAGAGAGAAGGAAATGAAAAGTGGAATAAAGTCGTTATTTTTGTTTGTTTTTGCGCACAAAAAGTATTCTCGTCGCATGATAAACTTAATGTAGTGCCACTGTAGTTACTTGGACTATTTTAACGATGTTTTAATAACTATTCTGGGCCGGTGAGTTTCGGTCACACTGGAAGCCTATGGAGGAGTAAAAATTCTGTCAGATTTCATCAAAAATATCTTAATTTGTGTTCCGAAGATGAACGAAAGACTTACATGGTTGGAACAACATGAGGGTGAGTAATTACTGACAGAATTTTCATTTTTGGGTGAACTAACCCTTTAAATTAGCCTATTGTTTACATTCTCACCAAAACTAAGACTTGTATCATATGTTCCCATACACTTAAAACGTTCCACAATTTCAACAGCATAATAATTAAACATTAGTTTCCCTAACTAACAGAATTAACGTTGAAGATCAGTTGTGTTGTTTTCCTATGTCACATTTACTATGTGCAAACCACTCGATTTGCACCAGTCTTCAGTAACAACCACATTTCTGTCAGATACACTATCGTCAAGTACGATTGATAATTAGCATACAGCATAATTAGCATACAGTTAGGATTGGCGGTATTGTTCTGTTCTGGCCAAGAACTCCCTGCGCATCCATGCTTGTTACTTGCTTGTTGCTAGTTTTGACGTAAATGGGCACTAAGATACAACTTATGCACTACTAAATATTTAAATTAAACTTAGTTGAAGCGTAACTTTACGTATAAACTAAATATTTATGATAGCCTCCGATCAGGAGTAGCGGTTGGACTAAAATATCAGACCGACTGAACTGCATTAATAAGCTCTTTTACCTGACAGACTTCAATTCTTTAGACATATGATAATGCTGACATTTAAACTCGCTTACATTTTAAAAGAGAGAACATTATGTTAATAGATAACTTTGCTAGCGGCTGATCAACACGTACATCCTACAGCGCTGCTGTGTGCATCCTGTCCCATCGGCCCATCGTGTTGTGCATGTTACATAAAATCTTATATAAAATATAATATAATATTTCTTATGTTTTTTTTCATCATTACATATTTATTTATCCTTATTAATTTGTTTCAAATACAGTTTCTGAATGTTATTTACATATTAAAAACACTTATGTTATTAATGATCAAGTAGGCTATCGTATTTAATGGAAACGTATTTATACTGTTAGTTAAGTGAGGCGAAAGAAGTTAGAATGAAGGATAAACTGAAATTTACAGCATTTCAATACAACTTTTGCTCACGTATTTGAAGGCTGCTATTGGATCATCGAGGCTAAACGTCATATTATGCGACTACGCATTACTTTACGAAGAGCTTACGACCTAGGCTACTAGCTACATTCTGCCTTACGAACAAATGGTGCAACGAAATAAAGTACAGAGTTAGTTACAAACTAGCTAGTAGTTACTATTACTAATTCGTCTCGCGGTCCTACCCCAAAGCAACAAATAAAATAAAATTCCTTATCAAAATTTATAAGGAAAGACAAGTATTTTGTTTAGGCTTGGCTTGTAGGGAATTCCAAACCTGCGTATATTCTAACGCACATAACTATAGAACCCATTCTAAATGCGCATGTGACCGCCATCAGCGTTTCTCACAGGTTCGCGTTTAAAGTCTGTGTAGAGAGAATGGTGTCGTCTTAGCGGCCCCTAATTTAATAACAAATGATCATTGCGACGGAACCAAATCAATTAAAACTAACTTTAGATGGAAATAACTTAACTCTGCTGTAAAGCCGAAACAATCTCTGTTACCTTAAATTATACGCTTATCTCTGTAAAGCTGCTTTGAGACAATCTACATTGTTAAAAGCGCTATATAAATGAAGATGACTTGACTTGACTTGACTAAGCCTCTAGTGTGGACTTTACGAAAGAACTTACGAACAGCTGGTGCAACCCTACCCAGATGTATAACTCTATAGCATATTGGTATATATTGAGAGTAAGAGTAGTGACTGCTAGTGTTGCACGATATACCGGTACTAGAAAGGTATCGCGATACCTTGCTATTAAAAATGATACGATATTAACTTTTATTAGTACCGGTAATTTAAGAGTGACAGAGTACTCTAAATAATAAGAGCAGTATTTCTTAATTTGCCTAGCTGTGTGACAGCAGGAGTCAGGACGTGTACATTCACTAAACAACGGAAGCAGAACAGTAAAATATATACGCGCAGCACTTGACAAAGAAACTTGCATGCATGCATTATTAGGTTTGAATAGTCAAAATGATATGTAAAAATGCACGTCATGGCGAGTATTCACGTAAACACAGTCGGGTATGTCTTAAAGGAGAACTCCGGTCAATTTTAACATTGAGCTCATTTTGTACATTTGGAGTGCTGTCAATACAGAGAACAACGACAAAAATCGGTGTTGCCTACACCGAGTTATTCTATTTTTATAATTTGCACCCTGTTGACTTCAATAGGGCAAGTACTAAATCTGCTTTTAGCCTCTTAAAGGAGTCATGACCTAGTATTACCTTCGATACCTACTGCTGTATTATAGTCTTTCAGGCCCTTCTAAAAAAGAAAAGTGGAAAAAAATTAAACACAGAGCTCCTCAGACCCTTATTTCTGAAGGCATTATTGTCTCGCGAGATCTGATGCGATATTTTGGCTGTCGTGGACAGTCATTTTAATGATGCAAATGAGGGGCGCATTGATTGGTGGCAGGAAGGAGGGGGTTGACACCGCAGGTGACGCTTTAGCATATCATTACAAAATGACATCATGGCGCAAATTATGAATGAACCCGACCCGACCCGAAGTATGAGGCGCCGTTTAGGGCTTAAATCAAACTTCATTCACGCACACATATATGAAACACGCTTGCATACATACTAAGTAGTCACACATACATGTATATGAACTCTCCACGCACATACTCATTTGAGACGCGAGCACACACACAAACTCGCGCACATACTCATATGAGACGCGAGCACACACACACACACACACACACACAAACTAGACGGCGCCTCATATATAAGCGTTAGGCAATCAATATACAATAGCCGAATTCATGATGATCTCAGTCATTTGTTGTTTGCAAAGTAACGTTAGCAGCCATTCCCCATGTTTACCTCGAAGCTAATACTCCCGCTAGCATACAATAGCCGCATTAGCAGTTAGCTGCTGTTTGTTACACAGAGTAGAGCAATAAAAACACATTCTTACTGTTTCAATTGCAGGCAAGTGTCTGATTGTTGAAAATGGCCCCTTTTTCCCGAGCTTCGATGCCAACTTCGCCTGATATTGCCTCAAATTTGTGAAGGATTCTGGCGTAAAATGTTTAGTTAGCACAGACACATAACGTTAAGCCAGTGGGAAGGGTTGTAGGAACCGCGTCATTAAAAATGAATTTAATCCACTGGTCCCTGACAGCTTGGTCCGTTCTTGGGAGAGAAAACACATTTACATGTTGATTCTGGCAGTCAACAACAGAGCAACTCAGTGTGCACTACGTTTCTGCTTCTTTCTCGACTGAATATGAGGGGAGGAGGGGCGCCAGGGCGCACTTCCTGTGGCAGGTCTGCGGTGTCCATATATGGTATATCCTGCCCCGTCATGACGTCAAGTCGGGGCTGAAATCAAAATCTCGTATTTGAGTGCGCGTGCACGCGCGCTGGTTTATGAACCCTGGGGTAAACGAACGCTTCACTTTTAAATATCGGCTTCCAGGCCAGTGTATAATCGTTAGGCAATCATAACATACATTGATTCTCGTGGAAAAGTGAAAATTGCAGGTCATGACTCCTTTAACATCCTTGATGTGTCATTACAAGTGCACAATGCCGAGTTCACGCGCATAGGTTTAGTACCTATGATCACGCGCGTGAACTCGGCAATCGACTACTTTGGACTTCAACCGAAAACAGGATGTAAACAAAGGTATTTGCGCTGGCTTAAATAACATCATTTTTATTCATATCTTTCACATCTACTGCAGTCAGATTCACTCGTGTTCACTCAGAGGGAATCACTCACATTTTCTGTGCACTTGTAATGACACATCAAGGATGTTAAGAGGCTAAAAGCAGGTTTAGTACTTGCCCTATTGAAGTCAACAGGGTGCAAATTTTAAAAATAGAATAACTCGGTGTAGGCAACACCGATTTTTGTCGTTGTTCTCTGTATTGACAGCACTCCAAATGTACAAAAAATGCTCAATGTTAAAATTGACCGGAGTTCTCCTTTAAGTGAATGTAAACCGTTTGTAAAAAGAAATCGTATATGTTCCAATGTATTGGATACGTGCAGGTCTTAAAGGGCCGGACCGACAGCGTAATATTCTGTGTGATTAATGTTAATCCAACAACAAAAGAAAATAGACAGTCACCCAATGCTTGACTGAATAAATTTAATCTATTTATTAAGAATCAGTCTATAGTTAATTTATAGAGTGAAGACCTTATTTTTTCAGCTACAGAGGGTCTATTTAGCTTTCAAAAAAGAAATTAAGCACTGTTTATTTTATTTGTCTCTTATAGTATTTGTCATATTGTTTGTAATTTGTTGTTTTGCTTATTTTTAATAACAAAGATACAATTAAATTAAATATCTATATTATAATTATAAAATTACTTTTAAAAAATATTAAATGACTCGTATCATGAAATAAGATTTTGGTCATTCCAACCTGTTCAGAGTTGTGAAAGGTTTGTAAATGTTAGCATGACTGATAATAATGTGATTGTTGCAAACATCTCGGTAAGGACGTTCACACTGACATGTAATTATTATTTTTAATATTTTTAAAGGAGAACTCCGGTCAATTTTAACATTGAGCTCATTTTTTTGTACATTTGGAGTGCTGTCAATACAGAGAACAACGACAAAAATCGGTGTTGCCAACACCGAGTTATTCTATTTAAAAAAATTGCACCCTGTTGACTTCAATAGGGCAAGTACTAAACCTGCTTTTAGGCTCTTAACATCCTTGATGTGTCATTACAAGTGCACAGCTAATGTGAGTGATTCCTTCTGAGTGAACACGAGTGAATCTGACTGCAGTAGATGTGAAATAAATGTATAAAAATGATGTTATTTAAGCCAGCGCAAATACCTGTGTTTACATCCTGTTTTCGGTCGAAGTCCAAAGTAGTCGATTGCCGAGTTCACGCGCGTGATCATAGGTAACTAAACCTATGCGCATAAACTCGGCAATCGATTACTTTGGACTTCACCCAAAAACAGGATGTAAACACAGGTATTTGCACTGGCTTAAATAACATCATTTTTATACATTTCTTTCACATCTACTGCAGTCAGATTCACTCGTGTTCACTCTGAAGTAGGCTTGTTGCGATAGTCGGTGTTACCGGTGATACACGGTGTTTAACCCACCTACCGGTCATAGCACTTGACCACCGTCACCGTCCCCATCGTGTTGAAGTTTTAGCCTATAGTAATAAAGCACTTAATTCAGTTAGTGACTATGTGCCTTCTTAATTTAGCGTAAGCGGAACGAGCGCCGCAGTAAAGCAGCAGGTGTCCGATTTCATTTATCATTTGAGGAGAGTGAGGCGAGCTAACTGGCAAAGGATGGCGGAAGATCTGGTTTCAAAGAGAAATGCAAACGTGAGTTTAATTTTTATATTAGCTTTTTTTTTTGCACTTAAGTGTCCAGTGATTATTCGGGTAGGCTACCTTATTTAACGAAGTTTTTGATGTTCGTTCGTTTCATATTCGATGGTTGTGCGGTGTTTTTTTGTTTGTTTTTTTTTTAGCTGAAAAAGGCAGGCACTTTATTTAACGAATAGTGATTTTTTATATATAATTTCTTGTTTGATACTTGCACGATGTGTGCAGTGGTTCGTTTTGTTAATAAATGCACTTTAAAGGTGTTTCATAAGTGCTTTTGTTTAGTTTTTACATGGTGTGTTAAGTTATTATTCATTTTGCAATAAAGATGTGTGTAATACAAGCGAGTGTCTTATTGTTTTGTGTATTTTTATTAAGAATAAAATAAATTAACCCATGATTAATTCAAACAAATGCTACTAAATTGCCGCTAATTAAAGTGAAAGTAAATTGAGACGTGTGCACGTGCGCATTTTCGGCCACCCGAAATCCCCGACACGCAACCCCGGTGACACCGGGATTACCGGTTTTTTTACACGTCGATTAACCGGTGGAAAAAATCCGTCACCGCAACATCCTTACTCTGAAGGAATCACTCAGTTCTCCTTTAATAAAGGGGAGGGAATGGTCATAAAGCAGGGCAGGAACATGCTGGTCATGTGAGTTTTTAGCTTTTTAAAATTAATTTATAAAACAATGATTTGTAAGTTCTGTCATATTTTTCAATTACTTTTACTGTTTTAGTTTTTTTTGCCTTGGTATCGATTCGGTATCGAGGTATTTTGGTCTGGTATCGTATCGAAGTCATAATTTTGGTATCGTGACAACACTAGTGACAGCACACAACCCTGTGGTTCCCCTGTATTTAAAACCAGTTCTTTTGAAAATGTGCTCTTGATAAAAAAAAAACGTTGTGGTTGATCTGAAAGTGCGTCATTGCAGAATTTATATCCACATTACAAAAGCAAATGAACCTAGTGCATTGTATTAAAAGCTGAGGTAAAAGCAATAAAAAGTGCCTGTGCACAAGATTTAGTCCTGGGTATGCTTTACTATAAAATCATAGTAAGTGTGGCATATTCTGTCCCTCTGTATGGTCCATATGCAAACTTCAATGGATCTAAAATCTAGCCTAACTCACTGATACAGTAATAACATAACATGTTTGCTTACAATTCTTTCCAAACATTTTGCCAGGACAGAAGTCAATGCAACTGATCTATAATTTTCGAGTAGAAATCATTTATACACTACTGTTCAATAGTCTGGGATCAGTAGGATTTTTTGTTGTTGTTGTTGAAAAATATTAATACTTGGACTCATTGAATTAATCAAAAGTGTCAGTAAAGACATTTATAATGTTATAAATAAATGCTGTTCTTTTGAAATTTCTATTCTTCAAAGAATCCTGAAAAAGAAATGTATCATGGTTTCCTCAAAAATATGAATTAGATCAATTCGATAATTAAATATAATTAAACTGTTTTCAACATTGATGATGTAAACAAGAAATATTTATTGAGCATCAAATCATATTAGAATGATTGTGACACTGAAAATTCAGCTTTGCATCACAGGAATAAATTGCTTTTTAAAATATATTCAAATAGAACAGTTGTTTTAGTTTTTAATAATATTTCACAATAATATTGTTTTTACTGTATTTTTGATCAAATAAATGCAACCATATAAGAGATTTGCTGTCATGCTGCCGAAGAACCTTATGTCATAGTAAAGTTTGCTAGGGCAGAATTTGCATATGTTTTTTAATATACCACTATGCGTTTACTGTCAGACCCTTGATCTATTTTGTTTTTTAATAGACCCTCTTTTTTTTCTGTTTGATAGGGGGATGGCTCCCTCTCTAACACAGGCGTTCAGGAGGCGCTGGTGGATGGCCGTCACAGCGGTGTTGGAGAATCTGTTGTGTTCGGCTGTGCTGTTGGGCTGGGGCTCTCTACTCATCATGCTCAAAAGGGAGGGCTTTTACTCCCACCTGTGTACAGGTAATCAGTCGCAGAAGTCAAACACAATCACCCTAACTCAAGTCACTAACTAGCACAAAAAGAAAACGGAGCCAGAGTTCCTGGGAAACCTGAACTGCTTGGAGACATTAAAACTTAATAAAGTGTCTCTGTCTCTTGCTTTCATTGACCTTCTCTCTCTCTCTCTCTCTCTCTCTCTCTCTCTCGCTGTAGAAAATAAGACTGCTAGTGTGAACGTTAGCGAACCAGATGAATGGCTGAGCTGTGTGGAACAGGATGAAATGTTGAACTTGGGCTTCACCATTGGCTCATTTCTGCTAAGTGCCGCCACATTGCCATTGGGTATTCTCATGGATCGGTTCGGCCCCAGGCCACTGCGCCTCGGTGGAAGGTGAACACACTCATACACACTAATATTTACATTTTAAATTGATTCACTTAGCTGACGTTTTTATCCAAAGCGACTTACAATTGCTATACATGTCAGAGGTTGCACGCCTCTGGAGCAACTAGGGGTTAAGTGTCTTGCTCAGGGACACATTGGTGTCTCACAGTGGATTCGAACCCGGGTCTCTCACACCAAAGGCACGTGTCTTATCCACTGCGCCATCACCACCCATAATATGTGCATATAAGAGCACTTTCACTTTCAAGTTATTTATTATAAGTGTTTAATTTTATCGATAAAACAATCTTTTGATGCAAAATTAATGCTGCAGTTTTGCATAAAGAATGAATAAGGATTTGAATAAGGCAAGCAATATCTTTGTCATAGTATCCTTTCAATGGTTAAAGTCATTGCATGTGCTGCACTTTATATGTACCATTTTGTTTTATTAGTTTATTTATCTATTAAATAAAGATATTGTTTGATTAGTGAGATCTCTGATTGTAGTCCTTGAAAACCAAAAAAGTAGTGCTTGAATTTCATTGTACAGTCTCTGTACAAACCCTGATTACATTTGTATTTCTATCTTGGTCTGTTTTTGTTTCATTAACGATTATTCATGTATTAATTTTTTTTCTCAGTGCGTGTTTTGCGGTCTCTTGTATGATCATGTCTCTATCAGCCTATCAACCGGAAGGTGAGCGAACTAATACATTAAGAATGTGCAAGAGTCCCCGAATTATGGCAGTGATCAATCAGAGTTTTTAAAAACATTTTTAAAACATTTAACATTCAACAACACATTGTTTATAATTTGTTTATAATTCATTAGTGGCTATTTTGATAATTGATTATTAATAATCAGTCGAGGATTTCAAAAAACTGAATTTAAAAAAGCATAATTTTATTTTCAGAAAGTTGTTTATTTAGTTTGCTACATTTTTTTTCAATAGAAACAATTTAACTACTGTATAGTGATGTCTTTTTTTAATGAATTTTTGCTGCCTTTAAATATAGAGCAATGATAGATCAATATACCTTGTGCATCAATTTAAAAAAGTCATACAAATCAGAAGTTTTGAAGCACAGATTTGACCCTTGGCAAGATTTTTGTTTAAGGACAAATCAAAAGTTAAAGTTAAAAGTTTAAAAAGTGAAACAAAAAGAATTGAAAATTGTGAAAATTATTTATGAAAATTATTTTATATTAAGTATACATTTAATAAAATACGCTGAACCAAACCTGCTAGAAAATCAAAGCCATGAATCTAAACAAA
Organism: Scardinius erythrophthalmus; assembly: GCF_964197995.2. Classification (NCBI taxonomy): domain Eukaryota; kingdom Metazoa; phylum Chordata; class Actinopteri; order Cypriniformes; family Leuciscidae; genus Scardinius; species Scardinius erythrophthalmus. The sequence goes on along the minus strand of NC_138233.1, from coordinate 26,825,431 downwards.
TTGTGTTCCAAATTTGCAGTTGAAGTCTAAAACGCACAAGGGATATATTGGCAGAGCCAAACCATTGTCAGATTATTAGCAATAGCCAATTTGATGAATTAACAGTAGTAGTATTTTTATTCCAAGTAAATTCTATAAATTATAAGTACATTTTGTGTAAAATATATGTTCACAGTTGTACACCGAGTCTCACATGTAGCATTTAGTAGTAAATTCTGAATTTATATGCATGCTACTCTATACAGCGGACACATAAAATGTAATGCGTCATTTTTCAGTTGACCAAACAGCTGTTTCAATTGTGTAATAATGGTTGTGCCTTTCTTTCTAGTCCTCTCTGCACTCATTTTTCTGGCTCTGTCACTCAATGGCTTCGGAGGGATCTGTCTGACCTTCACATCTCTTACGGTAAGAAGAAAATACAAAATGGTAGAGCGAAAGCGCACCTGTGGTGACTTGGATGTTTTGTAGTGCAGCTGTCACATGAAGCTTTTTTGAAGTTTATTTTGTCCAGACAAGTGTGTGGGTGTGCATGTGTGTATTTATGTTTTGGCCAGTCAGAGGATTGACGCACATGACCGAAGGAGAAATTCTGGCCTTTTCAGTGCCCACCAATCAGAATGCTAAACTGCCCACACACCTTCTCTGACGCCCTCTCCCTCCTATCAACCTCTAGCTGAAACAGAGCAAGGGCACAAACATTGTACCGCACTTTCCTATCGGTTTAGTGATATCACCTGGTGTGGGAAAGAATGACTATATATATCAGCTGCTCCCAAAACACACTTACCCTTGTGCATTTACATTGCTCATCTAGTGCTGCTGAGGTATGCGTACACACTGCCCTACACTAGACAACACATGGTGCTTTCTATCCAATGAGATCCTGATGCACACGTCTGAGAAAAACATAGCATAAGACTTTCTGCGTCTTTGTTGACAGTGATTCACTACCAGCATGGAGACTATAACAGCGTGTTCTGATATTGCACTGAACACTATTTACCATGTTCCACAATGTGCGTTGTTGTGATGTTATCTGAACTGACTTGTGATCAGCAGGTCAGTGACCTCCATGATTTTGTGTACTCATTACACATAATAAAATCCAATCACAAATGAGATCTCTTTAACTCTTTTTTGTCCTAGACAGCAATGATATGAAGGCAAGAGCGGATGGAAACGTTTAGCTTAAATCTCCTTTTCAGACGTCTCTTCTAAGCAAAAGGCCCCACTAATCTCACACTCAACATTCTCACACTATGCTCAGATTTAAAAAACAAACAAACGCTGTAATCAAAATTCAGCTAACCGTTTCTTATCAAATTCTTCCAAGATTAAATAACCATTGGTGTACCTCAAGGTCGTGTGTTGGGCCCCCTCCTCTTTTCAGTATATAAACAATGCTGACATCTATCATCCAGGCACATTGGTTTTCTTACCATTGTTACGCCAGCGACGCACCTCTTTACCTCTCATTTCATATGACCTTAGCTATTCTTTCCACAACTATGTTATTATAGCATTTATAGCTGTACGTCAGTAATTGCCTCTTATGTCTACTTGTATTTGTCTGAGGAATTTTAGTTGAAACTTCTGAAGCAATACTTGCCATTAACACAACTGAGAACTCTATTAACTTTCCTGAACTATGAACATCTGAGAAATAAATAACATCATTTCCTTCGGGTACTGCACTGGTCTTTAAGGTTTCCAACCTTCTGTAACAAGTTCCTTCAGGTTGTTGTACCACTCTGTGTTTGTGTGTGAAAACCACAAGGAAGTATCAACGTGCCGTTTCTCAGAAGTATGCGTTTGTGACCTTTTCATTTCACACAGGGTAGTAAAACACACTAGCACATCCCTGTCAGTTTGCAAGAGTCTGGAAAATGAAGCACTGCTTGGAAAGTTCTTGGAAAACAAATTTGGGAGTTCTTTGAAAACAATCCACGCCAGGACTTCGTGCTAACAGTAGCAAACATCTTTCTCACACAGCTTTTCTCAAAGTTTTTGTTATTGGTATTTAAGTCAGGCAGTTAGGCAGTTGCAGTTAGACACGTGATGCGGTTAGACAAGTGATGTTCGCTTGACTTTTGACTTGTGTCATTGAGAAACCACCCAGAACACCTTAGCATCGAGTGTTTCCATGGTCAAGCAAGCACCACTCACATTGTTTTCAAAAAATAAAATAATCTAGTTATTTTTCCTGTTTTTGTGTTTTGCAAATCAGCAGCGTCTTCTGATTTTCCTATACTGATAACGATGTGCGTGTCCTCTCTCCCTGTGATAGCTGCCGAACATGTTTGGAAGCCTGAGCTCCACCGTGCTGTCACTGATGATTGGCTCGTACGCGTCGTCGGCTGTCACCTTCCCTGGAGTCAAGGTATTTTCTTTTGTGTAAATAAAGGTTATACCAGTTTGACATGTACAGTTGCTACATGTACAGTCGCTACAGTCTGATGAAACATTGCATCAGATTGAAGGAAGCTGAAACACCTGTGCCACGTGTGTAGAAATCATCAACTTAAACTTCAGAATATAAAAGTGATATTCATTCATTCCAGGTTTTGAGCTGGGATTGTGTACGGCCAAATACATTCTTTAGTTTTAAACCATTTTAAAGGGATAGTTCACCCAAAAATGAAAATTCTGTCATCATTTACTCTCCCTCATGTTGTTCCAAACCTGTAGGACTTTCTTTCTTCTGCTGAACACAAAAGAAGATATTTTGAAGAAAGTCGGTAACCAAACGACTGATGGACCCCATTGACTTCCATAGTAGGAAAAAAAAAATACTATGGAAGTCAATGGGGACCAGCAACTGTTTTACCAACCTTCTTTAAAATATCTTCTTTTGTGTTTAGCAGAAGAAAGGAAATCATACAGGTTTGGAACAACTTGAGGGAGAGTAAATGATGACAGAATTTTCATTTTTGGGTGAACTATCCCTTTAATGCCAACATGAAATCGGAATGGACCCCATGTACTTACATTTTATTTAAAACACATCTGATGTTATAATGTTAGTCTAAAAAAAATGTCGTAATCATTTCTTTCATCAAAATGATTGGAAAACTGGACAAAATGGTCATGTTGCTGTTGGTTAGAAAGTACATTAGTGTTTATACGTTGTTTGTGAAAGAAGTATCTTGTCTGTTGTAAAGGCTGCATTTATTTGATCAAAAATACATTAAAACAGTAATATTGTGCAACATTATTACAATTTAAAATAACTTTTCTATTTTAACATATTTTAAAATATTATTTATTCCTGGTTTTTCAGCATCCAGTCTTCAGTGTCACATGATCCTTCATAAATCACTCTGATATGCTGATTTAATGCTTAAATATTAGTGGTGCTTAGTTATTATAAAAGTTCTCATTATTTTTTGCTGCTTTATATTTTAGAGGAACCCTTTTTCAGGGTTCAAAAGAACCCTCTTTTTTGTTCAATTTAATGTATTGATGCTGAATAAAAGTATTGATTTCTTTAAAAGAAAAGTCGTACTGAAGTGCACATGCTGACCTCTGTTATAACTGGATTTAGCAACATGTTGTTCTTTGCTATTTTGTCATGCTGAACCTAGTGTTACATGCTTTCTTCAGCCTCATTCAAACCTAATACCATCAACTAGATGCCGCAGACAAGCAACATCTTTTTTTTTTTTTTTTTTCGCCGACCATTCAAGCATGTCATACAAATGGAAAAAAACTCATCAATATTACATCTTGTCTTTGTCTCTTTGTCTTTCTCCAGCTGATATATGATGCCGGGGTGTCGTTTACTGTTATCATGTGGACGTGGGCCGGCCTGGCAGGTCTGGTGTGCCTCAACTGTTTTCTGAACTGGCCAGCAGAAGGGTTCCCTACCCCTGAAGAGATGTTAGTCCAACATTTTTGTTACCTATATAATCCTACTCAGTATTGTTACTTAAAAAAAAGCCTACCTAACTTTTACCCTCTTTGAGAGGGAATCTCTGGCGCCTTTAAACTTCTGAATAATTATTCCTTCCTTTTCCAACCATTTATTAGGAAACAAAAGAAATCAGCTGAAAACCACAAATTGTCTCCAGTTGAAGAGGCGACAGGAGAAACCGAGAAACTGCCTGCTGTAGCTCAGGATACACAACGTGAGACGCTTTGAGATGAAGTGATACATTCTGAGACGCTTTGTTACACTTGTGTGAATGTGTAGCTGAAGCTAACTTCCTGGAAATCTTTTTCTCAGCTTCTGTCCCGTTCCGTCGCTCTGTGTTCTCTCCCATCTTCCTGTGGAGTCTGATCACTATGGGAATGACTCAGCTGAGAATCATCTTCTTTATGGGAGCCATGAACAAGATGCTTGAGTTCATGGTCACCCACGGAGAGAAGCAATGTAAGTGAAGCAACACAGCTTGTGCATTATCACTGTATTTATTAAACCTGCCATCTGTCCAGGTGACTTAAAATGCGTTTCTGTCTTGTTTAGCCCTTAAAGAAGAGGAGGAGACAGAGCGGACAGGTGAGACCCTTCAAACTTTTGTTAGTTTGATGAATGAAACTGATAATGTGATTAAATGTGCTGATTGTGACCATATTTGAACTTCCAGTGAGTTTCTACTCGTCCATCTTTGGCACACTGCAGCTCTTGTGTCTAGTCACTTGTCCTCTGATTGGATACATCATGGACTGGAAGATGAAAGAGTGTGAGGTGGATCAGAAGACAGTGGCGAGAGAAAAAGAGTAAGGAATTGAAGCTCTTCTAGTCTCAGTAGTCTCTTCTCTGATGATGTGTTTAGTGGCACGAGGGCGGGGCAACCTGTCACTCACATGAGATCCACCAATAGCAAACCACAACCGTCCAATCAATTCCCCTTGGCCCTACATTTGTTCTTGTTTGAGAGGCCGTTTCACTCGGATATGTGTCACAATCGTTCTGTAAAAATCATTCTTTGACTTCTTGTCTCCCGCCAGAGCTGTTGCTGTACCAAAGCGTGACAGAAAGATCCAGAAGTTGACCAATGCCATGAGAGCCTTCACTTTCACAAATGTTCTGCTGATTCTGTTTGGAATCCTCTCACTCATAGACAACCTGCCTCTGCAGGTAACAACACACTGCTAGCAGGCTAAGAAGCTCACGTTATGAGTGGATTGATGGATATTCCAGTATCATGTTATATATACACCACCAGTCAAACCTTTGGGGTCGCTAAGGTTTTTTCAAATGTTTTTGAAAGAAGTCTTTTATACTCATCAAGCCTGCATTTATTTGAACAAAAAAAATACAGTAATATTAGTACAATTTAAGATGTTTTCTATTGTAATTATTTTCAAATGATAGTAAAGCCGAATTGTTACATGATCCTTCAGAAATCATTCTAATACGCTGATTTAATTCTCAAGAAATATTATCATCAATGTCGATAAAACAGTTGTGCTGCTAAATATTTTTGTGGAAACGTGATGCAGTTTTCAGGATTCTTTAATAAATAGAAAGCTCAAAAGAACAGCATTTTATTTAAAATTCAAAAGTTTATTAAATAAATCTGACTCCAAACTTTTGAACTTTTGATGTGTCATCTGGTTACTTTCTTATAACTGTCATTCTCTTTGTCCAGATTCTGACGTTCATTTTGCATACTATGGTACGAGGCTTCATTCACTCCTGTTGTGGAGGCCTGTATGCTGCTGTGTAAGTACATAAACACACACACACACACACACACACACACACACTAAACCTGTTGTTTAAACACTGTCAAGTTCAGACTTATCCTGCTCTAATAAGAGCATCTAATAATCCTGCGCTTGACAGGATCAGGTTTACCCTGTTTGTGTGTGAAGTATAGCATTGAGTGTGTAAAATTCAGACCCAGTGACAGGCATTAGTGTTACCCAGGCAAATGACCATGATGCCCTAACGAAATCACACATGCACCGTTTGACCTGTCATTTAAATGCCACAACTCTTCATTACAATCACAAAATGAAGAAACCTGAAAACGGTTTTCTCTCTCTTTCTCAGGTACCCATCCAATCATTTTGGCACTCTCACCGGGCTGCAGTCTATGATCAGCGCTGTGCTGGCTCTACTGCAGCAGCCCCTCTTCATGATCATGTTGGGACCTCTGAAAGGAGATGCTTTCCGGGTAAGAAATGCAATTTTTACCTGCTATATTTAGTAGAAGATCCAGTTCCTATTTAAATCTATAGCTCTAATCCACAATGAAGTGAGCTGCCTACCTAGACCGCATCTAAGGCATCATGGACCCGATTTTCTAAGATGCTTGTATTGGAAGACTATTTAAATCCTTTGTGGTGAGGGCAAACCCAGAATGCATTGTGACAAGCTCTGTGAAAGAAAAAGTTTCAGTTTGATGACTATTGATTCAAAGTAAATCCTACAATTAGGCTGTAGACAGCAAGGCTTGTGTTTATGGGTGTTTTCAGTGACAAATAACTATCATGTGATTTTATATGGTAAATGTATTTTCTTTCAATCCGATCAGATCAACGTGGGGCTTCTGATCTTCTCACTGTCCGGTTTCCTGCTGCCGGGATACTTGCTCTTCCACCGCAGACAACTTTGTCAGATGAGGGCTGAAGGAAAAGGTAACGGACACATTTATGTTGAGGACCAAGCCGTAAACCAGCCTCTGACCAACGGACACAGCAACGGTCACGTCCCGCAGGAAGCTTAACTCAATAACGGAGCATCACAGGACTTTACACATTTCATCCGCATCGGCAGGAGATGTGACAAACTCTCCCATTCCCGACATCTTCATTAAACACGCAACTTTTTCATTTTTTGTTGTTGTATGCAAGACATGTGGTTATCAGATCAGTATTGTCTTCTACTGAGTATCTATTTAAAATCTCAAAATCTGCCTGTGAAAAGCAATGCTTTCACAAGTTTTTAGAGGAATATTTATTGAACTGCACACACGTTGGCTGTGATTCACGGACATGGACTACCTCAGCCAACCTCTGGACTCACAGAGGGAATGGTTTCTGCCTGTTCAGCGTCTGTTCTCCTTCACAGAACAGAGAGAGTGTTGATTATTGTGTGTATTATAGTTCCTGTTTTTCTGTCTATGATTTAAAACTTGAGAGACAATCAACACAAGCATTTCAGCGAACACCAAAGACACTGCTAATGGAGCTTTTTAAAGTGTATCACTTTATTCTCCTCTTTTAGTTCACTACATTACGTGTTATCCCAAAGCAAAAACATTTCAGGCAGATTCGACAGGGTTTTTTTATAAAGCAGCAGAAATGAATTTAGTGTGTATTCAGCTTTTTCCCCTCTGTGCATTATTTTGAAAGGGAATTCTATTTTTGTATTTCTGTTATTGTGTCATCATTTTATCATTTAATGCGTATGAGCTGTTGATGCTTTGTATATAATACAACATGTATTCATGATATTTGCGTAAGCTTGTGGGATTGTTTGATTGGGTGTTTTTTTAAAGTTGGGAACTAATGACATGCTTTCGGTGTCTCTTTCAAATGTCAATATGAGTTTTCATTTATTTGTGTGAAACTAGTGCCTTATGTTATTATTTAAAGTCATCATTTTAGAGATTTGTGGAAAACCAAAGCCATTTGATCTTACTGGACATGGAGGCATTAAAGCCATATGGGACTATTGGAGATGCAGATGTGCGAGAGGAAGAGAGTATCCATGTACCGGGTGCAAGAATGTCAGATTTGAAATACCAAAAACATTAAAGAAATTCATACAGTTATTTTGAATGGTTCGCTTGAGTCTTCTATCTAAGATTGATATTGTCTTCATGGAGCATGTCTCCATCTAGTGGTAACTGCAATAGTGTTATTTTAGGATTATTTATATACTGTTATTTATTAGATTCAATTTTTTATTAGAATATAATATAAGTGTGTTTACACAGGAATTACAGTTACAGAAATAATGTTAAATACACTGCCTGGACAGACAAAAAAAAAAAAAAAAAAAAAAAAAAAAGTTGCTGTTTGGATTCAAATGAGCAAATGCTGATTGGATCATATTAATTGCAGTGATGATTATGATGTTAGGAAGACACATCATGGCCATATTCCAGGATGACAATGTCAAGATTCATCAGGCTCAGATTGTGTAATAATGGTTGGTAGGATCATGAAGAATCATTTGCACACATGAATCTCCTCTGAGTCCTTAAAAAGTCTTTGGGATGTGCTGGAGGAGACTTTACAGAGCGCTGGACTCTCAATACAAGATCTGGACCAAAAATGTATGCACCTCTTGATGGAAATAAATGTTGTGATGTAACAGTTGCCAAACATATAACATGCCAGAAACATAATAATCACTGCAATAATCATCTAATAGTAAACTCTTAGCATTTGCCAATCTAAACCCAGACAGCGACGTTACAGTGATGTGAATACAGAACCATTAATGACTTTTTTAAAATATTATAAACAAATTCGAATTAATATTGAAATATATGCTCTGTCATTACAAGGTGAAAGTGTAAGGCTGTATTTCTTATACACAGAAGCAACATTTTAGACGTTTTGCTATATATATATATTTGATAAATAGGTTAATGTTTTTGTTACTTTGTTTTATCTATTCATATCACGTCAGAAATGATGGCAAAGACTGTCATAAAATTAATCTAGAGGGGAAAAAGCTGAGAGCAAAGCCTTCAGTCGCCCAGTCCAAACTGTAAACGGCCATTCCCGTTTGTGCGCGTGCGCAGCGTGTGTTTAGTCTGTCAGGTCACGAGGTGCGACTAAGTTTGATTTTTATCAGCTTTACTGTCTGTGAATGCTCCCTGTCAGTTAACTTTGACGACCCGCAGCAAGTTACTAAGCACTACTCATTCAGAAACGCTGTCCCAGGCCCTGTGAAGAGGGGACCAGCCCAATACTACTCAGAAATATGTGGCTCAGCACTCAGAGATGGTGTCCCGGTCCGGCGGTCCTCGTTCAGCCTTCTTATTTGGCAAGTTTTCCGCTTTTTCCTTACACTACAGCAAATGAAATGTCTAGAGCAATGTTGCGACATCTCTCTCTACACACACACGACACTCTTTTGACTTACTGTGTGTGTTTTTTGTCCAACACTGCCCTCTCCTGACCGAATAACGTGTGACTGTTTCAATGACATTTTTTTAAGTGGTTTTAGATTACAGCTGTTTAGAGCTAAAACTAATTATCCTGACGAAAAAAAAAAGTTAATTTGAAGCACGTGTAAAGAACAAAGTTTATTCATTCAGGTTTTCTTTATATTCAGAAAAAAAAAAGGCAGAAATCTTCAACAATCAAGTCTTTGTAAACATCAGTCAAACACACTGGTCCATATCAGGGTCTCTAACACTGTTCAACATGCTTTCATACACACACACACACGCACACACACACACACGCACTATCTCAGGCTGTTGCTGTTGGTTTGAGATCCAGTGAGACCAGGATGATCAGGACTGTGTCGATTCTGAGAGAAAAAGAGGGTAAAGACGACGTTTCAAAAGCATGCACAGAATATACTGGGATCTGCAGTTTACAATGTCTAGCAAGATTATAAGCGAAATATTCTACAGCGTATGGATGGGGTTTAGGTGGCATTTTTTATTTCGGATGTTATTGATATCAAAGCTTATGTATTTATGCATTTAATATCGTATTTTTTATTGTAGTGTTATTTATATACCATTAAAGTACATAAATAGTATATACATGTATATTAATAATATTTTGAATTAGCCTTTATTTTATATTTTTAATGTATCCCTATTATTTTTAGTCTTATTTTGTGCTTTTTTTATTGTCAGTTTGTTTTGTCTAATACTTGTATCCTTATTTCTCATTTTAGATTTTTAATCTAATATTTATATTTTAGCTTTACATCCATTAACGAAAACATTTATAGTTGTTTTAGTTAACAGTAACAACACTTATTTTATTCAAGTTACAAAGCTGCTATAAATATGTAAAATCAGAAAGTTACACATTGATTAAATTTGCACAATTAAAGTTTTAGATACACATTTATTAATATAAATGAATGAAAATATGAAATTACAAAATCTGAAACTTCAAATTAATTATGAAATATATACACTTCCATGACAAGGGCAAAGTTTAAGGCTGCATCTCATTCACCGCCTCCAAAGTTTATGTATTTATACATTAATTACTGCATTTATTTATTTATTAAAAAAACAATATAGTCTGTCCTCTAAGACCCAATCTTGCTCAAAAGTACTTTTTGGACTGTTGTAAGCCCGTCCTGACGTTCTGCGCAATCTCATACCTTTTTTTTCTTTTTGTCTTTCTTTTTCTTCTTGCGATCAGGGTCATCATCCCTCTTTTTCTTCTTCTTCTTGGGATCAGAATCCGAAGGGGTTTCTGCACAGGAAAACACAGGTCACAGCATGCACGTACACGCAGAGACTATCAGCATGTGCAAATGTCTCAGGTCAGTAGTCACCTGGTGGTAGAGGATCCTGCGGTCGATGATGTCTGTGTTTGTGTTTGCTCTTTTTCTTTGGCGGCTGTATGTGCATCAGTCTGTATTGCTCTGGAAGCTACAGCACACACAAACACCAGAAACATTAAGCTTTCAGAGGTTTAAACAATATGCTGTCTAGACATGCAGCTCACTACTAGTGCACTATTTTACCGGGCCGGTGTGTAGTCTAAACCCAGTGAGGAGAGCCCCTGTCAGTGGACTGAAAGAGTTTCCACAGACCGGATTTTTTTCTATGAGAGAGCGCAGAGAACTGCCATCTTGAGCCCCAGGACAGTCTATCATCCCTGCAAGAGAGAGAACACATCTTAGTGGCAAAATGCTATGATAACAACACCCTTGTATAATTATGTCAAAAGCCAGTTTATCATTTGTGGCAAGCTCTTTCACGGAATTCATTGGATATTATGCATCTCTCTCTCTCTCTCAAATTGCTGTACCTGGTAACTCTGGTAAGAAGTTGCTCAGTTTCTCCTTCACTTTCTTGCCGCAGAATTTATTATACGCGTGTTCCAGATTATAATGCGTGATGAGGTTCGTGTTTCCCGTCAGGTCGTTTCCAACTGAAGCAGAACAACCACAGATGCAGTATACCATGTTACATAACATTGTTACAAATCACATATGTACTTTAAGGCCTTCTTAAACACTACAGACGTATTTACCAGGCAGTTCTCGTAGTAAATAGAAAGGTTCGTTCATGGCTCCGGGTTTTCGCAGTGTAGGCCCCTCATCCCCGTGCTGTGCTGGAATCGGAGCCGCCACAGGCGCTTGGTTGGGCGGCATTGGCGGCGGAGGTTTTCCGGGGGCGAACCCCAAAGCCGCTGGCCCCGTGGGTGGCTGTGCGTCATTTTGTCCGAACAAAGATGAAAATATTTCCGTCATAACTTCTGAAATTAAGTCATTTATATATTATTATAAAACAAAGTTCAAATAAAAAAGGCCCGAACTGCTGCCGGTCACACGGGTTTTGTACTGAGTTCAAGCGGCTCTCTCACATTATCAACAACAGCGGTACCATAATGACACGACCATAAGCGCACTCAATTTTATTAAAGGGATAGTTCACCCAAAAATGAAAATTGCTGTCATTACTTACCCTCATATTGTTTTATACCTGTATGAGTTTCTTTCTTCTGCTGAACACAAAAGAAAATAATTTAAAGGATGATGGTAAGCGGACAGTTGACGGCACCCACTGACTTCCATAGTTTTTAAAAAACACCCTAGTTTCTGTAAATAAATTAATTTGAAGCTTGTATTATTTATTTTTAACGACCATAACATGCTTGTGGGCTGTATTATCAAATAATAACCAGAGTTGAAAAAAGTTTCCCTTGCACAAATTTCCACCAATATTACATCGTACATTAGCACTGTCAAAAAAAAATATGCTTCTTATAATGTAAAAGGAGATCCTGTATCAATATATATTATATTACAATAGCAACAATAACTGTAGATATTTTCTATTTGAATATTGCATTTAAATTACAATCTTGTCCATTGGAATAATTCTCTTCGAGTACTACAGTAACAGCAAATCGTGTCTTTTTCATTTATTTATTCTTTCCACCGAGACAAATGAAACGCAACACTGTTAAAAAGTGCATGAAATGTTTAATGATTAGAGTACACATACTATTGGCATATTATAACACAATAAACCATGCAGATGCACATTAAGTTCATATTCAAGCTTCACTTAATCAAAAAAAGAGAGAGAGAGAAAGATATTTAGACTATGGATGTTAGAGAGACCCGAAGTTTTCAGATGAGGAAAGAGTCAAAACAACTGGTTCCAGATCTTCAAGAGATGCCTGCAGGCGGAGAACAAGAGTTAAAGCTGAATCTGTGGTAACTTATGGCAATGAAAATGTGTGAGTGTCTCAATGAAATCAGTTTTTCCTCTTACCCTCCATTCCTCCACTCCTGAGGCAATGCGCTGCTCGGTGTGTGTGATGTTCTCTCGGCCGGCCTGCACCTTCTGAGCAAGAGCAGCGTTCTCCTTCTGGAGTTTCTTCAGCTGGATCCGCATGTACTCCTCCTGCTTCTTATAATACGACACTAAACCACTGCACACATCCTGCTCTGGAACACCACTCGGACGCCTGCAATATATAAACGTTCAAAATAAAGCAAAAATCTTTAATTTAGAGGGATGATAAGAGAGAGATAGTAGTATATAAAGGGATATTTTCCACCGCTGGAAAGATGAATGTGTATTTAAATTGGGTCATTTATGTAGTAGAAATGTGAAATTATTTCAGAAGTTGGTGCCTTCTAGACTGAGAAAAGCCAGAAAATGTATTTTTGGCTCATGTGGATGAAAGACAACAACTCCCAGAATGCACTTGCTTCGCTGCCCTACGAGGCCACTCCCAAGCCACGCCTACCGGTTACAGAGGGCAGTATCGGAAGAAATGATACAACTAGGCTACAAGTTGACTCAACACTGAAAAGACGCCGTTTTATCGTGAGATCCCCCTACGGGCGGGTTGAACACATGCGGAACGAGCTCCTACTACTGGCTGGAGTCTCTCGCCTCAAGCCAAAAAAGCCTCCGATGACGCAAAATGACGACACTAGTGGCACTGAGTGGAATTACAAAAATAAAGCATATTTCAGACAACATGGCAAACGCCACTTTCGCACCTCCCCCAAACACAGCTCCTAATGGGTGCTTTTGAAGGCATGTCTCAACAGGTACTTTCAATAAAAGCTCCAACATATTAGGAATACTTTTAGCTGTACTGATATGTATCATGATTAAGCCACTGACTAGGTTAACACTGTAGAGCGAATGGGAGCGTCTAGAATATGAGTTATAATAAACCCATCTGCACCAGGTGCATTTTTGACATGCCACTCCACAATTGTTTGAGGCTGTCTACACTGGACACATCAAAGGATACATCAGAACTGGTACATTTGTCTTTCTGAACAAGTGAATGATGATGTTGTATTGAACCGTCCATCATAGCGTGTGGCAGCGCAATGCCCCGTTTGCTTTGACATTTTCATGACCTGTTTAATCATTGAAAGTCTATGTGTGGAGAATTTTTGCTTTCTCTTCTGTACCCAAAAGCTAAACGTCTTTTTCCATGTAACGTTTCAGTTTTTGGCTAAAAAAAAAAAAAAAAAAAGTCTCCGCTTACTACAGTAATGGGCCCCATTGACTTCCATAGTATTTGTTTTCCCACTATGGGTGTCGTCAACGGTTACCAACACTCTTTAAAATATCTTCTTTTGTGTTCAGCGGAAGAAAAAAAAACTCATACAGGTTTGGAACAACTTGAGGGTGAGTAAATGATGACAGAATTTTCATTTTTGGGCGAACAATCCCTTGAAGAGTTAAAAGGAATTAGCTCCACAGTCCACATATTGTGTTGTATATCATTACTGTAAAAAAAAAAAAAAATGGAGGCACTGTTTCCCCCATTTTTATACATACCTGTATATGGTACGTAACAATTTTGTAGTAATATTATGTTATTGTTTTTATTGTAGGAATAATGCCTATTTTGGTTATTGTATGTATGGTAGAAACAAGACTCAGTGTAGTCAGGAGAGCATCAGTCTGTGAGCTCACCATGCAGCTTGTGGCGTGTCTTTAGCAAGCTCCTCCAGTTTGTCCAACTCTTCAAGCTTCACCTGCAGGTCGCCCTCCTCAATCACAGAGGCAATTTCTTTCTGAACACATAACCAACACAAAACATGATCAGAATGATCACTACTAAAACTGTGCACAGATACACTGCTAACATAAAGCAACGTTCTGATCAAATAAACTGCTGAATGTTACACGGCTCAATCCATCAAATTACCCATGTGTAATCTGTTGTGTGTAGATAGTGTGACTTAAGACTGTAAAGAATGTGTGTGGGGGGGATTAAGTTAGATTTTGCTTGAAGAAATTAGAAAATTAAGCCCATTTTAGGACCATCAAGATTACTTTAATTGTGACATTATTTTCATGACAATTAAAGGCACAGTATGTAAGTTTCATCGCTAGAGGTCACTTATTCAAAACAATAACAAAAGTGTAGTTTGATGATGCCATGACTAAGTATCATGGGAGTTGTCGTCTTCACCTCCACAGCCGATGGAAAGCAGTCCGATGGGACTCAGGCAGAAATCGTGTTCATCGGTGAGCTAATGTATTAAGTCTTATTAACGTTACTGTGCTATGAAGCAGGGTGGAGTCGAGAGCCTGGGACGTTAACATGCCTCACGTTTCGCATCAACAATTGAATTTTAATGGCAGCCTACGGTGACATTTCACTAGTGAAAATACAATTACAGATATCAAGAATTATAGTTTTTACCAGTTGAAATTCAATTCTTGATATCTAGAATGAGCATTTTAATTAGTAAAAATGTAATTGTTGATATCAAGAATTAGCATTGTTACTAGTGGAAATGTAATTTCTGATATCAAAAATTGCCATTGCTACTAGTATAAATCTAATTCCTGATATCACTAACTATAATTTGAACTAGTGAAAATTGAATTGTTGATATCAAGAATTCATATCCTGGAAATTAATAAAAGTTAAAACGGCTTGCCATAGTTACACTGTTTAAAATATATAATACACACAATATGTAACGTGCATGCATTACCTTACCTGTACTAAAGTCTGCAGTTGGCTGATGAACTGTTTGTGCATGGCTTCAGTCAGCTGAGGGTTTTGCTTTGACAGCGGCTGGAAATAGTGGGAAAACCTATCGAAACTGACACACAGAGTGCAACTAACTTTAAACATTGAAGCTACTTATTAGTACAGACAACAAAAACACCCAGTCTGAATGCGGATGAAGTGAGATGATCCGGGTTAACGTTACCTGGCGTTGTCCAGCAGCCACTGCAGACTCTTCTCCATCACTTTACTGAAGAGCTTGAGTCTCGGTTTAGACTGAGATGACTTCACCGAGTCACTGCGACGAGTCGACGCTTCAGACGACACATCACCGACTTTCTCCGCATTATGTTGAGCTGAAACAGATTCGCTGCTCTTCTCGGACTCCTCCATGTTTCTGCCTAGCTGTTGATATTTACAAAAGTCCCCGCCAACCACGCGCGCGTCACACTACGGAAAGCGAGCAGCTGCCAGTTCAAATCGTTTTCTCGAAACGCGCTTATCTGGTCTGAAGGTTCATATTACCGCACTCACCCCTCAGCTGTCTTATGATCTATTTCTACCCTCCCCTTCTCTTTCCTTTACCACATGGGAGTTGGTTTTTACATCGGCTGCAGCAATGAGTTTAATTAGAGGCCTTGTTTCCACTTTATACCATCTTCCAAAGATTTATAAATGGTTTTATCGGCCCTATTACCTGCTGTCACTGCTGATGACCCTGGCGTTTCCCCTCGTGCGCCGCTGCCCGGGACTGTGCGAGCATTTGCCCTCTCAGAGAGAAGACAACAACTCATGCGCCTTCGACTGGGTCAGTGCTGCAGCTCAGAGGCAGCCTTCAGGAAACTGTCATGCTAAAGAATTTTTACTATAGCATAACTTTATTGCAGCTTAATAACACTTTACACTTGCATGAGCAGAAAAGTAACATGGTACTACTGACATGTTTTTGGACCTTGGTACTGCTGCATGTCCCTGTAAATAAAGCAAAACGCAATATCTAAGTGTATTCTACAGCCTACAATAATGTCATTGTTATATATACAGTACCAGTCAGAAAAAAACAGTAATATTGTGAAATATTATTCCAATTTAAAATAATGGTTTTCAATCTGAATATACTTTAAAATATACTTTATTTATGTGATCAAAGCTGAATTTTAAGTTGTCATAATCCTTTTTTCAGGATTCATTGATGAGTCAGTAGTAATGTTTCCTGACTTTTAGCCTATGTGTTTATTTATGTGTATTATGTGCATTATTGTTCCTTATAGAGGGAGGTGGAGATTTTAATGTTTCTCAGTGCCATTGTCATGATGAAGAACCGCAGAGCAAGTAAGTTCAGATCACACACATCACCAAATAGATATTCATGAAAAATATGCACATCGTTGGTGCTTTATTTGAATAGAGGATTGATCTTTCTCCCTCTCAGTAACCGTGGAGCAACACATAGGGAATATATTTCTCTTCAGTAAGGTGGCGAACGTGGTGCTGTTCTTCCGAGTGGACCTGAGACTGGGCCTTCTCTACCTCTCGCTGTGTGTGGGTAAATAAATGAAAATAAGACACACTTGGAAATGGTCACGAGTACACACGTGATTCGGAAAATAACAGCATAATACATAATTCTGTGATGTGCGATATTACATTATTCTGATACACTGTGCCTTCTCTATACAGTGTTTTTGATCACATGTAAACCACCGATCCACATGGGCCCCGAGTACATCAAATACTTCAGTGACTCGACTATAGATGTGAGTGGAATTCAGTAAGACTCCAGTATATTTGACCAATATCTTCTTTTGCATGTTGATATGCATGTGTAACACTCAAACACTTCTGCTTTTTAATAAAAATGTAATATTTATGTTCTTGCTTTTATATTAAAACAAGCATTAATTAAATTTTTTTTCCCTTTTCAGTGTAATCATTTGTAATTTGCCATAATTTTTGTACACTCTTGATATACATAAAAAAAACACTTAAATTTGATATCACATGTTACTGACAGACAGTAGCTATTCAAGTCATCTGACAATACATTGCAGTTGTCAGGATCCTGTGATCTGTGTCATGTCTTTTATTTTGAAATTTACAATTCATGCGTTCATGTTGATTTGTTGTTCTGTCCATGGTCTTAGTTCATTTGCTCTTTGTAATTAGTTGTTTTATCATGTTTCAGTTAGCTATTTAAAATTGTGTCTATCCTTTCCCCTTGTGGATTATTGTTTGTTTGTGTGTATGTGCCTCTCATGGTTCATGGTGTTACGGGTCAATATCAAGAGTTACGTCTCATGTCATGTGTCCCACGGTCAAGTCATGGATATGTACCATTAAACTTTTGAGGCCATGTTACAGTAGTATAAACTCTGCTACTACTAAAGACTCCACATTATTTAATTTAATGTCATGTTCTGTCATGAACTGAAACTAATGTGCACATTATTCCATACAATGTCAGGAGGAACTGCAAAGGGACGGTCGTGAGACATGGATTGTTGAGTTTTATGCCAACTGGTCTCCAGAGTGTCAGTCATTTGCCCCCATTTTTGCTGACCTCTCACTTAAGTAAGTCACACTACTAACACACACATCGGCTCTTAATGAGGTTAATGACTTTGCCTGTGTTCAACAGCTATAGCTGCTTAGGCCTCAAATTTGGAAAAGTGGACATTGGACAATACGGAGCAGTTGCCGAGAGGTAAAGCCATCTTTATATCTCTTCAAAGTCAGCATGAAATAGAAGCAGCAATAGTCTTTTCTTCCCTATATTGTGGCGTATATCTGAGTGAAACGGCTTCTCGATGTAGGGCGGGACTTTTGTCCATGGGGAATTGATTGGATGGTTGTGGTTTGCTATTGGTGGATCTGATGTGAGTGACAGGTTGCCCCGCCCTCGCGCCACTAAACACATCATCAGAGAAGAGAAGCTACTTTGATTAAAGAAAATAAAGATCTGTCCAATTTCGATTGGGCTTTAACCTCAACATATTTTTAGCAACAGTCTTGTTAAGAGATGTGTCTTGTTATACTAGTTCTGATTAAAGACAACACTGACAGTCCTGTGCTCTCATTCCAGGTATAATGTAAACCCTTCGCCTCTCTGCAAGCAACTGCCCTCCCTGTTGCTACTGCAGGGTGGCCGAGAACTCATGCGGCGCCCTCTGGTGGACAAGAAGGGACGGGCCATTGGGTGGAACTTCACTGAGGTAAAAACTCCAACACTCTCAAGATATACACAACAATTGGTTATTCTTCTCTAAAACATTTGTTTGTGTGTTTTACAGGAAAATATCATTCGAGAGTTTAATCTCAATGAGATATTCCAAAAATATAAGAAACTCAGCAAGGGAGAGAAGTCTGAGAAACCGAAGCCACTCCTGCAGGAGGATCCTGAAGAGGAGGAGCTAGTCGGCCCTCATGAGGAAGGGGAGGAGGAGGAGGAAGAAGAGGAGGAAGAGCCAGAGAGTAAAAAAGACAAATAAGACACAGAACTGAACTGACATGAATTCAGCATAATGAACCCAACACACATGTTATTCCTCTAGACTTAATAGTGCAGCACATCTAAATGACTTTTCCTGCTAATCTTAACTGCGACTTTCATTTTAGTTCACAGAAAACTTTTCAGGAAAACAATCTTAAAGTTATGTCATTCAACACATAAACCTGCAATATTTCAGCTTTCATATATCACATTGTGACCTCTGGCTTTTATAATAAATGTATTGAGTACAGTTTGAACTTGGCCTCTTTGCATTCATTTTTTATACTCACAAGGAAAATCATTTTTAAACTCTTAAGTCAGGGTGGTACTGCAGGGGGTTTGCCAATCGCTGTTTGATCTAAAAAAAAAAAATTAGGCAAAAGCACAATATTAAGTTAACTTCCACCAAAGATAAAATCCTGTCCGCGATTATATAATGCCAGCATCATAAACTTGTAAATGCATGAGGATGACATTATACGCGTTTTATAGGCCATTTAAAATGTAACGTCCCTGATCCATCTCTCAATCCACCAAGGGGTTCTTGGCCTCGAAATGGTCGAACACTCCTGACTCAGGCTTTATTTTATGCTACATTTGCCTCTGAGGTTGAAAGTTTTAAAACTGCTGAGTAAATCCTGTTTGATCCAGCATTAGTTATTCATACTGATATTTCACAGTCTTGAAGGAATATCCCAAAAATGAACATGCTGTCATCATTTATTCATACTCATGTGTTTCAAACCCCATATGTATGGAAGCTTGTTTCCGCCACTGAATAATAAACAAATAATAATAATTGTGACTTTTTATCTCACAATTCTGACTTTTTTGAAGTCAGAATTGTGAGAAATAAAGTCGCAATTCTGATAAATAAAGTCGCAATTGTGAGATATAAAGTCGCAATTCTGAGAAATAAAGTCGCAATTGTGAGATATTAAGTCGCAATTCTAAGAAAACAAAGTCTCAATTGTGATATATAAAGTCGCAATTGTGAGAAATAAAGTCGCAATTGTGAGATATAAAGTCGCAATTCTGAGAAATAAAGTCGCAATTGGGAGATATAAATTCAGAATTGCATGATATAAAGTCGCAATTGTGAGATATAAAGTCGCAATTCTGAGAAATAAAGTCGCAATTGGGAGATATAAAGTCAGAATTGCATGATATAAAGTCGCAATTGCGTGTTATAAAGTCAGAATTGTGAGATATAAACTATTCTGAGGTAAAAAAAAAAAGTCTGTCTTTTTTCCCCTTAGAATTGGACTTTATATCTCACAATTCTGAGAAAAGATGTCAGAATTGCGAGATATACACTCGCAATTATGTGTTATAAAGTCAGAATTGCGTGATATAAAGTCGCAATTGCCAGAAAAAAAGTCAGAATTCTGACTTTAGGCCTATATCACGCAATTCTGACTTTATATCACGCAATTGCGACTTTATTTCACGTAATTCTGACTTTATATCTCGCAATTCGTTATATCTCGCAAAAGATGTAAACTCGCAATTGTGAGATAAAAAGTCGCCTTTTAAAATGTTTTATTTTGTGGCGGAAACAAGCTTCCATACTTGTGCCTTGTGATTAATTACAATATTTTGGGTGAACTGTCCCTTTAAATTGAGCAGCAAATCCAATCAACACACTAGGAAAAACATTTGTGAAATGAGGGAATGACCTCATATGAAGTTCATTATTGAAATCTTCTTAACGTTGATAACACAATCAAAGCTCTAGTGCTTTCTTTATTTACCTTGTTTACATGTTATTGGTATGTGATGAAATGACTGGTCCTGAGTTTCATATTGACGTGAATATCATATGTGTGCCATCAGAACATGCAGCTGAAGCAGGAGCATAAGATATTTTCAGATCATACTACCAGTGTGTATATAGTTTAGAACATATATAGTTTTACAATTATAAATATTTTTGAAAGAAGTCTTTTATGATTATTAAGGCTGCATTTATTTGCTCAAAAATACAGTAAAACCAGTACTATATATTTAAATATTATTGCAATTTAAAAGAACGGCTTTCTATTTGAATGCATTTTAAAATGTAATTTATTCCTGTGATGGTAAAGCTGAATTTTCAGCATCATTACTCCAGTCTTCTTTGTCACATGATCCTTCAGAAATCATTCTAATATGATGATTTGATGCTCAAAAAACATTTCTGATTATTATCAATGCTGAAAACAGTTGTGCTGCTCATAGGTCATATATGAAAAAAATCAAAATTATTTCACACTTTTGATCAGTAGGCAATGAAACAATGTTTCCTGTGCACAGCTTAAAAAAAGACAGTAATCCTCCCTGTCTGAGCCCATCTGTATTAGACTCTGTTTATATGTACTGTATATGAGCCAATATGAGTCATTCTCTCTCTTTCTATTGACATGCGAATCTTTGTGAGTCTTATTATCTGCTCCCGTTTGCCTCTGAAGCTCGGAGAGAGGGGTCTGGGTATACTGTAGCATCATGGCACCTGGCAGACAGCGTGTTGGCATGGCCGAGGATACAGAGACAGATTGAGGCTGACACAGCAGACCTTCACTTGGCGAATGGCTGGCAGTGCCCGCTGTGCGGATCAGAGCAGGCCTCTGTGACTCCTCTCGGGGAGTGGAAAAAAAAGGAGTGCTGTTGGACTTCAGTTCCGGCTGCAGGATGGTAACAACAACAGCGGAAAACGTTTGGAAATCCTTCACAGTATGATGCCATATTCTAAATGTCATGGAGCCAAGTGTCTCACAAAGAAATTGGGGCATTTATGAAGGGCGCTTTCCTTACATTTAGAGTGTCAAACCTGATTTGAATGGCAAGGATGATAAGGGATATTTTCTCTTTGGTTATTAATGTTGAAAAGAGTTGTGCTGCTTAATAATTTTGTGAAAATTGTGCATTTTTTCTAGCCTGGGTTTCCTCATGCTGCCTTGTGCGCAGAGATTTTCGCCTCAGCGGGGGGACCAATCACAGAACGGGGAGGGAGCAGCAAGACTATGACGACGTCTATGCGACACACCGAAGCAGTTTGTTTATATCTATGGATCCAACATGGCATCAGACGCGAAGTTACCTTTTGATGCAGCCTTAGATAGTGTTCTAAGAACGCAAGTTTATTTAGTCTTCTTTCCTCGTCGAATTTCTGTCGCTCTACATACGTCATCTGGTATAGTTGAAACGATTGGCTATGAGCTACGTACAGGCGCATTTGATAGACATTTGTATCGCCCAATAAACGGCTCTGGGCATTCGTAAACCACGCCTCAAATACGAGAAAATGAACATGTGGTTCCCAGACCACGTCTCAAAGAGAAGAGGTCTGACGTTAGCCAGGCTACATTTTTTCAGCATTCTTTTATGAATAGATATGTCAAAGGAACAGCATTTATTTGAAATAGAAAACTTTTGTAAAATCAATTTAATGCACCTTTAAAAACAATAAATCTTACTGACCCTGAATGTTTAAATGGATAAATATACAGTATTTAAAATGTTGGCTATAAAACGCAAAATGGCGCCAGTTACTTTGAAACAAAGGAGAGCAATTCCTCGTTGCAATACGAGAAAAATACGAGATTTCTGCTTGATGTAATAGGCCTACCCTGGAAATAATAATAATATAAAAAGACACAAGTAGCGCCGGCTTCAGTTACGTCATTGAACGAATTATCTGACTGAAAAAAAAAAGATCTGACTGCTGTGTGATCAATTAGTAAGCCTATTCACAGATTCGTGCTTTTTTTTTGTTTACACAGAGACGATAATTTTATCGTTTTCAAAAAGTTTGCGTTTTCAGGCCCGTTTTCAACGCTGTTGTCGTGTAAATGAACGGCCGAAACGCATAAAAAGTTTTACGCTTTTAAAAAACGGTGTCGTGTAAATGGCGCCTAAAAGTAACAAACTAAAAGTTTAAGAAAACGAAAACACATTCCATTAATTTAGCAAACATTATGTGACCGTTTTTGAATGTTCTCTGAATCCGCCCAAGTAGCAGTGCTTCGCCTTCTGAGAATAGTTCCCAGTATGTATATATGGTTAGAAGATGTCTCATGTGACCTTGTTATTTGTACACGCTGTGACTATCCAAATCACAACATGTAAATAGGAAAATGTTGGCGTTATTTTGTCACTTACTGGGAGCAGTAGGCTAGCTGGAGCCATTTACCTCCAGTCTTTGTGCTAAGCTAGGCTAGTGGTGGGTGCGTCAGACAGAGTTACGGCACGCACGGAGATGAAAAGGGTGTGTATGGACTTATCTAACTCTGGGGGATACGGTGAATAAGCTAAAGTCCCAAAAAGTCGACGTGTTCATTTAACGTTATACTGGAAGGATTTTAACTAAAGAGCGATAGCTAAAGTTCTGAGGACGTTCCCTGTCAGCTGGGAAGGCCAGGATCACCTGCTTAGCTTCCCTCACTATATGTGCACTGTCAGTCGCTATCAGATCAGCCATGTTCAAGTCAAGCATTTTCAGTTCAGCCATGTCCTAGAGTCTTAATGTCATTTTGCCAAGCTTTCCAGCAAAAAGAGGGTTGCAGATGAATTTCAATAATGAGCCATGTGCTGCAAACAGCAGGACTCTTGTCTGGTCTCCTGTTCAAGCTGTGACTTGAGTATGCATGCTTTGCACCCAAACAAGGCAACAGGGGGCTTAAAGTGTGCTGCCCCATTTTATAATAGAGGATTATTTAAAAATCTGAATACTCAATCAGTAGGAAATAATTAAGCATTCTCAAATCAGCCCTGCATCCGATAAGCATATTGATCAGCCATGGTCTGCAGGATATTGTACACTGAGCCAAGTGCAGAATACAGTAGGATCCTTAATTAGTAGCCTAGCTATAATTAACATCCCAGATCGAGCCATTTATTGCAATTTGTCCATGCACGTATACATACATATTCAAACATCAAAGTGAAGGACTGAAAGCAAAATGGCCTCCCATGCTGTGTTTCTGCACAGCTCATTAACTGGGGTAAAGCTGGACCTACTTCCCTCATCCTTGAGCTCAGTTTCGTAACTGGGCACTGGGTTAAAATGATCTCTATGGAAAGCTTGTGAAAAAGGCAGGCCTATAACCCTTGGCTCTGGGGGATCTCTTCTCTTTAGGAGCGTCTTGAGTAAATCGAGTGCTGTCTGAAAGGCAGCTGCATCAGAGCTGTCAGACTGTCATGTCGTCTAATTCTAGAAATAGCTGTGAGGAGGGTTAGGCGAAGAGGCTGTCGGATTATCCGTGTTCATGAGAAATGCTTTAAAAAGATCTTAATGCAAATAAATGCTCTTTGAACGGAAAATGTCGATTTCATCCTTGGCTTTTGGTGTGAAGGTTTTTGTAGTTATGTTTGGCGCCATCTTTTGGTAATGAAACATTAAGCAGCCCAAGCTAGCAAATTTATTTTATATCAACACAGGCCTTATTTCTTCATTCTGAGTTCTTTACACCTTATAAATATCTCACACAATTATTTTTTTCTTATCTTATTAAGAAAATAATTGTATTCTTATTTTTACTTATCTTAGAATATGAATATGTCGTCATGAACTTGGACCATGTGTTTGTAAATGAAGACTATGTGCATGTAACTTGTATTTCTAGTAATTTTGAATATGATTGTTTGCTTGACCATTTTGAGTCACAGTCACAGTGCCTATGTATGCTCAGATGTGTTGTTGTTTTGGCGAACTGTTGTTGTTGTAACCCTGGCCTGGAACCTTCTAGAACATTCTAGAACGTGAAAAGCTTCTCAAAGACAATAGAAATAGATATACAATTTTGTTTTGATTTTGTTTCAATGTAATCATTATTTAATAAACATTTGTAATCTTAATGTGTTTTTATTTTTAGTTATTTATTCATTTTGTATTTATTGAATAAGAAATATTGTGCTCCTGTGAGGTTAACTGATGCTTTGAGTTTTTTTTTTCTTGTTTCGGGCAGTTACAGTGGGGATTTTAGTTTCACATAGTTATGGTGGTGATTTAATACACTTTAAATACTTTTTTGTCTGTTTCTGTTTCCAAACCCAATGCTTTTACTTTGTGTATTTTTAGAGCTTATATTATATGAGCTCAATGAGCTTGACTTCAAGGGATAGTTCACCCAAAAATGAAAATCTTGTCATCACTTACTCACCCTCAAGTTTTTACAAACCTGTAAGATTTTCTTTCTTCTGTCGAACACAAAAGAAGATATTTTGAAGAATATTGGTAACCAGACAGTTGAAGGCAGCCATTGACTACCATAGTAGGAAGAAAACAAATACTATTGGGTGCCGTCAACTGTTTGATTACCAATATTCTGTGTGTTCAACAGAAGAAAGAAACTCATACATACAGGTTTGGAAAAAGGGTTCGTATGTGATGACAATATTTTCATTTTTTGGTGAACTATCCCTTTCACAGCACTGGGAATCGGCTAAACCCCGCCTCGGTCTGTCTGATGGGGGCGTGGTCAAAGCGTACAGACAAACCCGAACCAATCGGCATTTAGAAAGCCGGAGCTCTGTGTCAGCACTGCCCAATAAGGTGATCCTATGTTTGGACATAGACTTTCTCGGAGTATATAACATTGAAGAATCCTGCGCGTCATTGCCTGACGCCAAGGGTTGGGGTGTGCAAGGCGCAGAAGTTATCTTGCTTTAAACTTACGTACTTTGAACTTTATTTTTTATTTTTAAATAACTTTATTTCATAAAAATCAAAGATTTATATATTTGTTTTTAATCAGATCATCAAATCTACAAAAGGTAAGCAATATATTAATTTATTATTAATATATCAGATTTTATAAATAAAGGCGCAGTGTACTTATTACATTACGATATGTTTTTTCAAGCTCTAAGTTAGATGTTTCTTTTAAACTGATGGTTGATCAGGCCTACAAATGTTCTCCACCACCGTAAAACAAACAGAAGCCTCTCTATGTTCGTACGCTAAAAGTTAAATGTATGGCTTGGAAATGGAAGCTAAATTGTTAATGTGAATGTACTGATTTAAAGTTTAACATTAAGTCGATTGAAACAAACCAGGTGTAGTTGAACGGCTTAAACGGAGCACAAACATCGTGAACTCGCCAGTTAGTAACTGTTAGCATAGACTGTTTGGTTAGTGGACATGCCCAGACATGACCAGCGGCCCTCGCGCACGAGTGAGCCTGTAAGTTAGTCTCCAGCTCTGACTTACACCATTGAGTAATGCAGAAAAAAAAGACGACGTTGTAAAACATGAGCACTGTTGAGTTTAGTACATTGTCAACGCGTGGATATTTAAGTGCTTTAATAGTTTCGTGAGTCAGGACATGCCCGGACATGTATTTAGACCCTCGTTCTCAAAGCGCTCAAGATGAACACAACACTTGTTTTAGCTCTTAGCGATATTTCACCCACAAATTAGTCTTTAATTACTCACCCTCATGTCATTCCAAACCCGTAAGACTTTTGTTCATCTTAAGAACTCAAATGAAGTTATTTTTAATGAAGTCTGAGATATTTCTGTCCCTCCATTGACAGTTACGCAACTACTACCACTTTGAAGCTTCAAAAAGATCATAAAGAGATTGTAAAACAAACCATTTGAATAAGGTTTAGTCAATTTTCTGAAGAGACTTTCTTCAGAAAGTCGCTTTGTTAATGTGCGAGAAACAATTAAGTTAATTCTGGTGTTACGCAGCACGTTAGAGCTTCAGCAAGAGCCAATGAGGTTTGAGCATTAGTCATGTTCGGTTGAGCTTCTGTTTACGTTTGCTGATAAATGTTTAGGCCTATGTGAATAAAAAGCCTAAATTCAATCTGTTCGTCATATAAAGCGATTGAGTCTTCAGAAATTTTGGATTAAACTGTGCGATTCATGGATTAGCCTAGTTTTACGATCTCTTTATTAACTTTTTTTGAAGTGTAGTTGCCTACACTTCACAAAGCTCTCAGATTTTATTAAAAATATCTTCATTTGTGTTCTGAAAATGTATGAAAGTTTTACGTGTTTGGAACAACTTGAGCGTGAGTGATTAATGACAATTTACGTTTTTGGGTGAACTAACCCTTTAAAGGCACAATATGTAATTTTTTTGCTTTAAAAATAGCAAAAATCACTATATCTATGTTATATATATATATATATATATATATTTTTTTTTTAGTTGTGTACTTACATTATCCCAACTGTTTCCAACAACTATCAAACCAGGAGAAATTTTAATTTAATTTGAAGACACAGCACGTTTCTTTATTTCCGTTTTGTCGCCGTCAATGGCGTCATATCCGCGTTGTCCCTGGTTTTGCTCGTACTGCCATGGTAACCAGAGCTATGAACCAGAGCCCTCAGATAGTAACCAAGGCGACAGACGTGGACAATGTAGTTCGCAATGTCTATTAGCACACTGTTGTTGTTTCGTTCAAACATCATGGACCATGGCAAGCAGACTTTGGATAAAAAAGGAGAACTGAAACGAGAATCAATATCAGTATCAATATGTTTTCGAGATGCCGAGAGCTCCCATAGATAGTATATAAACGATAGCTCCACGTCCGAGACTTCGACCGCTCCTACATGTGCTTTATTAAACAGGTGAGCACAAAACATAAAACTAATCAATGTTATATAGTTCAACAATGATAAAATGTTGTAATATGATCTGTATGTTATTCTAATGTTGATCTAGCTTACTGCTAGTCTCATACAGACAGACTAACACATTAATTTCAACACATTGAAATGCAGTTTAGTGTGATAGTGTAATGTTAGACCAGGTGAAACAGCGCTTCGTTACCTCACAAGTTTAATTTGTCTAATAAACTGGCCTGTGAGTAGTAATTCTGCGTGTAGTTCGGTAGAATGAAATGTCCATATTCCTTTTATATCCGCGGGACTCACGTCGCGTGTGGAGCTGATAGCTGTCTCTTAGCAATCCCGAACTGCTTCATATCACAGTCATGATAAAACATCGATGTATTTACTCATCCATAAACATTATTAGATCGGTCGGCTTGACGTTGACGACAAGATTCATAATTCTTAGCAAATGTTGCGTCATCAAACTACGCCTTTGTTATTGTAAGAGGTTAGCGACCCCTAGCGGCTAAAAAAATGACATACTGTACGTTTAACTTGCATTGTTACAAATGTATCATTTGATGTCCTTAAAAACAGGTGTAAGACTGTATTTTAATATTCTGAAATCAGATATTTTGGGAACACTTGAGCACTAGGTGTATCATAACTTGGCCTGCTTCGATTCTTATTTACTTTATCGTACTAGTAGTGCAGAGGTCAGATGTTTTCAGCTTGTATTTGCATCCCACGTAAAATTGTCTGCATGGAAAACCATCTAATAGAAGCATTAATTTTTTGCTGTTATCTTAAAAAGTGCTTTAGTTTAGCGTTTATAATTGAATTCTAAATGTTGTTGTATTATAATTTCAGATGATTGACAAGGTTACCGGAGCAGGGGCTTTGCCTTTTGCAGTCCAGCTCAAAGCTCTTCTGGACCAAGAAGCCAGATATCAGCCCAAACTCAGTGGACTCCGAGTTATCGAGTCTGCTCAGGATAATGGTCTGAGAATGACTGTCAAGCTTCGAGACTTTCAAGTGAGAGAGCTTCTGTCCTTGACACGATTCTTCGGGTTTAGTGGGGATACGTTCTCCCTTGCTGTGAATCTTCTAGATCGATTCCTGGCTGTGGTGAAGGTGTGTGTTTTTGGACAAATTTAAATGTTTATTATACCATTGGTCCTAATCCTCTCAGTATTTGACCTTCTGAATATGAATCAAAGAGGTTTTATCTGTCTTTTCTTCAGATTCAGCCCAAGCATCTGTCCTGTGTGGGTCTCTGCTGCTTCTACATCGCTGTGAAGACTTCAGAAGAAGAAAGGAATATTCCTTTGGCCAGCGACCTCATCAGGATCAGTCAGAATCGCTTTACGGTCCATGACATGATGAGGATGGAGAAGATTGTTCTGGAAAAGCTCTACTGGAAGGTCAAGGCTCCAACTGCCCTTCACTTCCTCAGATTCTTTCACTCTCACATTCAAGAGAAGATGGACGCAGAAAGGTGAGCGGCTCGACTTTGTGTTTGTGTGTATATAATGCAGTTCAAAAGTTGGTAAGAAATATGTAATATTGTGGAATATTACAGTTAAGTGTCTGTTTTCTATTCTAATGCAGTTCAAAGTGTAATTTATTCCTGTGATCATTACTGCTTAAGAAACATTTATTTATTATCAATGTTGAAAACCGTTGTGCTGCTTAATTTCTGTGGATGTTTTTTTTAAAGGTTTCTTTGAATAGAAGGTTCAAAAGAACAGCATTTATTTGAAATGAAAATCTTTTGAAACATTATGAATGTCTTTACTGTCACTTTTGATCAATTTAATGCATCCTTGCTGAATAAAGTATTAATTTCTTAGTCTTTCTGACAGTCATTACCTACATGTTTGAATGTGTATGTTTCTTGAAAATAAACATAACCTGTTTTAAATGATTTCGTAGGCCTACTGAAATAATGTTTCAATGTTTCTTTTCAGTAAGAGGATTCTGAACATTGAGAGGCTTGAGGCTCAGTTGAAAGCTTGCCACTGCTCCTTTATTTTCACTAAACTAAAGGTAAGCTGTTTGGACCGTTTTACAGTTCGATATCTAAACAAAGTATGTTTGGAGTTTGACTATAATTCTGCTTCTACAGCCTTCACTGCTTGCTTTGTCCCTTCTGGCCCTGGAGATCGAGGATCAGCACGAGTGTGAGCCAGTTCCGGCTCTGAAAGAGGCTCTAGATGCTCTACAGGAGCGTTTGTCTGTGAGTTTCCTTTAGCAGATTTACTGATTTCCATAAATGGCTGCTGCTTAACTCTTTCCCCGCCATTGATGGAATTTTCTGGCTTGCCGTGTTTTCACTGTTAACAGTTGGGCGCTGCTACACATCTTTTGAAAGATTACTGAATCTCCTTATCGAAACTATCGATGGCATTATGAACGTAGATGCATATTTAAAATAATCTGATCATCAACATTAACGGCATATAAATCAAAACTGCTTAACATTACCGAATGAAATGTCGACCCAGGAAGTGCTTTAGGACTGTGTTCTTTGTGGGGTGTTGATGGACTTGATCTACTCCATTGGTGTTTTGATCATCGTTCTGAATGCGACCCAGATGTAGTCTTTGACAAAGGCTTTTTTTTTTTTTAAGCTTTTTGCTCAATGTTGCTTGTTTATTAAACTTAATCTAATTCAAGAGTTGATTTAAGAGTTTAGAAGCTAGAATAATTTTTTTTAAGCAAGAGGGTCTGTTCTTTTTATAGAGAGAGAGAGAGAGATAGGTTTAGATATTCATGCAACAAGATAGATAGATGGATGGATAGATAGATAGAAGGTTTAGATATTCATACGGATGGATGGATGGAGATATTCATACAACAAGATGGATGGAGGGAGGGAGGGAGGGAGGGATGGATGGATGGATGGATGAAGGGATGGATGGAGGGATGGATGGATGATAGATGGTTTAGATATTCATATGGATGGAGGAATGGATGGATGATAGATGGTTTAGATATTCATATGGATGGAGGAATGGATGGATGATAGATGGTTTAGATATTCATATGGATGGAGGGATAGATGGATGATAGATGGTTTAGATATTCATATGGATGGATGGATGGATAGATAGGTTTAGATATTCATACAACAAGATCGATGGATAGATGGAAGGTTTAGATATTCATACAACAAGATAGAAAGAGTAAAAGAGAAAGAAAGAAAGGTTTAGATATTCATACAACAAAATATTTCTGGGGCCCATGAAATATTTGTGAAAATTATGAAATGCACTGACAGGCAACTTTTCAAAAAAAGCGCTGACAGGGAAACATCTTGTTTACTTGGTTGGGAAATCAGGTGGAGACATAAGCAAAGTGTGTTGCGCAACCAGTTATGCTGGGTTCAGACAAAGTCTCTTTAAAGGGATACTCCACTTTTTTTGGAAATAAGCTCATTTTACTACTCCCCCAGAGTTAAACAGTTGAGTTTTACCGTTTTCGAATCCATTCAGCCGATCTCCGGGTCTGGGGGTACCACTTTTAGCATAGCTTAGCATAATGAATTAACCCGGACAAGACCATTAGCATCTCTCTCAAAAAAATGACCAAAGAGTTTCGATATTTTTCCTATTTAAAACTTGACTCTTCTGTAGTTACATTGTGTACTAAGCCCGACAAAAAATGAAAAGGTGCGATTTTGAGAGTATAGTTCCTAGCCATATCAGCCTAGAAAATTGAAACTTTACATTTTCCGTTGGTCTTTTTACACGATGATTCTATGCAACGATTGTTGAGTGGATTTTGCTTTTGCTTTTCAGGTTAAAGCTGGAGACCTGGCTTGCATGAGGGAGCTTGTTGCTAAATGCCTGGCTGAATACGCCACCACCAAGTGCCTGAAACCGAATGGCCAGAGACTGCGATGGATGATTTCGGGTAGAACCGCCAGACAACTCAAGCATAGTTACTACAAGATTGCACATCTACCCACGATTCCTGAATCCGCTTATTAAGACTGTTAGTGTTGAGTGCCCATGACTGAACAACTAAATTCAGTCCTATGGAAAACCGTGTGATTGGTTTAATACTTTAATCTATGCTATGGACACCCAACACTAATTTCTTTAAAGCGCTTCATTTCTGCTAACTTTAATTCCTTCCTCAGTCTTTATGTCCTCTATGACACCTGCCGTGATTGTATTTATTTAACATCCACACTGGCTCAATCTTGATTACTAGTCAAGGGTGGGTTTGAGCAAGTTTATCAGATGGGTTTCACTGGTAAGACTTGCACATGTTCATTTGAATCGGCGCAAAAAGCGCTGGTTGTTTAAAGCAATGAAGTATAGAACCGCCTAGGTCCTCAGTCCACTGTGTGGAAGAGGAGGGAGAAGGGTTTTGAGATTCAAGACAACATCAGAACCAAGAGATCAGGCCCAAAACCCTTAACTCCCACCCTAGGTTGTCAGCTGTTGTAATGCACACTCCTACCCAAGGTGATGAAAATGAGATGGTTTTTTGTTTTTGTTTTCTTTTATTTTGGCTTTCTGCTTTCTAATGTGGCATGATGAAATCTGGATGGCTATGGAAATACAGGTTTTAACGCCTCTAATAGGAAGAAAATAGCAATTACTAACTAACCAGGCTGAAGCTTATTTTACATTTGGTTATTACTACAATTTTACGTAACATGACCATTTGTTTTATACCTGGTATAAATTCAACTCCAAACAAAGATGAGTGGAACAAATAAAACTGTTGAAATGGATTGAATTTAATGCAAGTGACTCCTTTGTTTTGGCAGCGTTTTGCAAAGTGATGTAGTTGAACCTTTCAATAAAACTGTATTGAAATGCGAAACATGCTTGTTTGTGGTGTTTGAGAAAAGCCATTTAATAAGTGCTGGAAGAACCACTGTGGTGCATTTACAAAACCTTGGCCTTGGCAAATTAAAACCACCATAAAGACTCGAGTCAAAGGCTGCTTGTGATTAGATTATGGCATATCAGTAGCCAGATAGCATTGTGATTTATATTACAAAGGAAGAAATGTGGAATATGTTCTCAAAGGAAATAAACTGGTGCAATTTGTTAAGACTACACCAAGTACATTAATGAAAGTAGTCCTTTTATTTTTGCAAGCTGGAGAAATCTGGTCCACCGCCCTGAAAGTTCCCTGAGATCTCTGCCCCGCTGAAGTCAAATCCAGGGTTCTGTTTGAAACAGAAGATATAAATAAATACACTACTGTTCGGTTATAAAGACATTTAGAAAGTTACAAGAGATCCAAGTTTCTTTAGGACTTTCTATTCCTCAAATAATCCTGTGAATATGAGTTATTGATCTCAAAATAAAGGTCTCAATGAGCTCTATCCAATGGTGCCAAAAATACCTATCTGAGATCAAACTGTATTGAATAAAGCAACAAACCAATAAAGACCTACACAAAAGTGTGAGTAATGTTTGGAGCTCTGAAAAATACATGTAGTTCTACAGTGGACAGTGAGTAGAACTAAACAAACCAGTGAACAGAAAAGCATATAAGACGCGACATGATTCTTTGGATGTGGTCAATGAATAGACTCACAGAGTAATTGAAATGGTTGAACAAAAAAGAAAAGTGAAATGAGTAAAAAGAACACGAGAGAACTGTCAATTGTATAGAGTATTTGAAAACAAAAAAGAATGAATGTAATGAAATAAATTGAACAACTCATGAATTGCCAATCAGAAGTGTGTTTAGCAAGTTCAGTGACTTATTACAGTCTGTACTGAATGGAAAAGTGAAATGAAAAATAAATAAAATTAATTAATTAATGAGTTAAATGAAAATTAATTACTTGTTCAAGTGTTATTCAAGTGTTAATTATTCAATCAATTCCCCTTTTGACCAATTATTTTCTGCATTGTTCAGCAGATACGCCCAATATGTCCATAGAAGACTTGGAAATGTTTGGTGCCAAAAAGGCGTATCTGACGTTTTTGCCATATTTTTTTTATTTTAAAATGTTTTAGAACATGTTCATTGTATTAAGTATGCATACAAGTATGCCTGTGGTTACAATGTTTGTGGTGTAAGGTTAATAATACAGGTGATTGAAGTGTGGTAAAAATTTAGTTTAGTCTCTCCTGTAAAGTTTGTCAAAAGCCCTCGCGGTTACATGTAGTCCAGTCATTTTGAGCCAAAATGGGGGTCAACCTTGAACAAATTGCAACAGAAGCAAACTCAACTGATTTAGTATCCTCAATATGTCCTGAGTAAGGGAAAAAAAAGCCCAGAAGAATCCCATTGGGGACAGTTTCGAAAAAGACCCAAATATAGCCTATTCATACGCCTATTCATTCTTTTTCTCACGTGAATAGGATAAAAATTTTAACCTTTAGATATCACCATGAAAATTACTGAGTTGATTACTTACATCAAGACAAACAAAAAATGTATTACAAGTTTTTTAAATGGTTTGTTAACATGGACAAATGGTGCATAATCTAATTATGTATGTGCTAATTTGCATAAATACCACAACAGATCTAAACATTAGGTATAGGCCCGGTGAAAATGTCTTGTTGACTCTTGTTGACACATTACAGTAAAATACTTCATGTTAAGGTCTGAATGGAACCCATTTAGGATACCCATGAGCATTAATACATAGAGGCAGGAAGAAGTACTTTAGAAACCAGCCTTTATTAATTATTAAGATATAGGGTTTGGGGCTGGGTCCGTGGGACTGTTTCTGGGGATTGACTTTTTATTTTGCCTACATTTTGTCTTCTGCATTCTCCTTACTATTGTCTCCTGTTCTTCCCTAAAGGCCCATTCACACCAAGCACGATAACGATAAAGATAACTATAAAGATATAATTCTAAAAATGGTTCTCCATATTAAAGAATAACAGAGTTCACACCACAACTAAAACGATAAAGATATGAGGAACGATATCGTTGGGATCACTTTCAGAACGATTTTTTTTCCAGCTGGCAAACGATAAAACACTGACAGCCAATCAGAATCCATTCTAGCAGGTCATCCATTTTCGCTACTTTGAAACCGCAGCGCGGGCGCGCGCATGCTTATAATGAAAAGACCATTATCGGTCGTTGGTGTGGACGCATGTATAGTTATCTTTATCGTTATCTTTATAGTTATCGTGCTTGGTGTGAACGGGCCTTTAGGGAAGAACAGGAGACAACGGTAAGGAGAAGAACACAAAATGTAGGCAAAATAAAAAGTCAATCCCCAGAAACAGTCCCACGGACCCAGCCCCAAACCCTATATCTTAATAATTAATAAAGGCTGGTTTCTAAAGTACTTCTTCCTGCCTCTATGTATTAATGCTCATGGGTATCCTAAATGGGTTCCATTCAGACCTTAACATGAAGTATTTTACTGTTATGTGTCAACAAGACATTTTCACCGGGCTATACCTAATGTTTAGATCTGTTGTGGTATTTATGCAAATTAGCACATACATAATTAGATTATGCACCGTTTGTCCACGTTAACAAACCATTTAAAACCATTTTTACCATTTAAATTGATATCTAAAGGTTAAAATGTTTATCCTATTCACGTGAGAAAAAGAATGAATAGGCGTATGGATAGGCTATATTTGGGTCTTTTTCGAAACTGTCCCCAATGGGATTCTTCTGGGCTTTTTTTCCTTACTCAGGACATATTGAGGATACTAAATCAGTTGATTCTGTTGCAATTTGTTCAACCTTTTTTCATAAAATGACTGGACTAATGACAATGTACTAAAAATGAATTTTTTTAAAAACGTCTTAAAAAATCTTACCGTCCCAAACTTTTGAGATGTAGTTTGACTTAATTTGGCAAATATATACATTTATATATTTTTTTAATTCAGGAGGTTGTTCATGAGACCTTCAAGTACATCTGAATGAAGTGTAGTGGAATATTTCCGCACCTCTCTCTGAAACCTCTCCAGCGTCAGCTTCCTCTGCATCTGATCCTGCACCCACGGGTCCGCCGCGTACTCTCCCTCCAGAAGAGACTGCCAGCAGTTCCCAGCCTCTCGGTTCGTCTTCATGAGAACTATTTGGATCATTTTTTTGTCCTCTGCATGGCACAACAAAGACGACAAGCAACATGCACTATTTACTCCAACATGAATATGTAAATGGCTTTTAGTCTTACCTAACGTCCATGTTGCTTCGTCGCCGACAGTAGATCCAAACAGCTTCCCCTACGAGACGACAGAAAACAATTTAAAATTTAGAAGTAGCTGATAGTTTCCATTAGCATCACCAGCAACGTGTACCTCAGTGGGACGTTTCACATGCCTATGCCACATTGCGGCACACAATAGAGGCGCAGGAGAAAATAACGACTTTATTCAACCATCTCTTCTCTTCCATGTCATTCTCCTAAGCTGTTGACGTAGCGTAACAGCGCAGCGCTTCTGGGTTGTACGACAGAACGTAGGCTCACTATTGGCCGACGCTGGTCATGTGTGTGATGCCGGTCAATAGTGAGCCTACGTTCTGACGTACAACACTGAAGCGCTGCGCTGTTACACTACGTGAATTCACTCAGAGCCCCACACAGAAGAAAATTAATAGTTGAATAAAGTCGTTATGTTTTTTTTTTTTTGCACATAAAAATATTCTCATCGCTTGATAAACTTATGGTTGAGCCACTCTAGTCACTATTTACTATTTTTGGGTGAACTAACCCTTTAAATCATCTGACATTAATAAGTGTGATTTACATTTGCAATATTCCTATAAAAATAAATTCTATGAAACTTGTTATTACAATATTTGATCACACTTAAGATTAGGGTCCAATTCTCACTATGAACTATGACTTTTGCCTCAAACTCCTAATTATTAGTAAGGTAGTTGTTAAGTTTAGGTATTGGGTCGGATTAAGAGATGTAGAGTATTGTCATGCAGAATAAGACATTAATATATGCTTTAGAAGTACTAATAAACAGCCAATGTCATTGTAATATGCATGCTAATAAGCAACTAGTTACTGGTGAGAATTGGACCCTAAACTAAAGTGTTACCCAATATTTATGTAATATTGCCCCCAAATCACATATATCAAATATTTATTTGATAGAAACAAGACACATATGTAATAAAGTTTTTTTTTGGCCCATGCTTACATAAAATGTGTAATAAAATAAAATAAATTAATATTGTAGTAACGGATCATTCCATTCAACTTTTAGCTGAGAGATAATGTGCAAATCTGGTTAATGTACAGTTTAGTAGAATTTGAGATTTCTGAACAGGCACTGCTAATGTATACTAACTAGTGTGTGTGTGCACAAAAAATACACCATAAAACATATGTTGTATTTTGTTTATTTACATTTTTAACTATTATTATTGTATATTTGAATGACATCAGAGAGCACATTATACTACAAAATCTGAAGTTGAACATATAAAGCATATATTTTCATTCACCAATTAAGTTTTAGGTTTCAGAAGGCTGTAACGTCCATTTTGATTGTCAGTTATGGGCATTTGTGTATTAAGTTGTCAACGTTTATTTTTTAATATAGTTAGGTGTCGATGTGAACATTATACAGGACACGAACATCTCTCCACGAAAAGTTATCTGGTCTCTATATTAATAATATCTTAATCTTAACACTTTGTAAAGATTTAATTTACTCCAGTCTCCTCTATGCTCATCATCATACCTTGAAGATCTGTTGGTCTTTCACACGAAGCTCTATCTGTTTGCTCCCGATGTTACACTTGATCTCTTTGGCTGAAGTACCAGGAGGAACATTGACTTCGATGAAAACCTCCTCCATAGTCTGATACCACGAGCCCCATGCTGTTTTACACGGGATCACACCACTCCTCTCCTCAAAATGCACTGACATACTGCTCGTTTCACAGGCCTCTCATCAGTGAGATCCTACAAACGCACATCAGCCGCAATAACAGCTATTGCTACAGTGCAGAAACTAGACATATTTCTCATACATTCTGGCAATATCTCTCAGTGTCTTCTTCTGCAGCGGAATGCTGTGGCATGGAGGATCATGTGGGCCATCTAGTGTTGGAGAGCAGGTAAACAAGATTAAATTTGGAAAGCTTCGTCTAAGTAGGAAATATGTACAGCCAGTCGGTCATTGTCGAAAAATAATCTTTATTTTTTTTGTGTGTATTTGTTTAAATACATCGGCTATGTATTTGAGTTGAAATTACACTTTATTTTGCTCTGGCCACCATATATATATATATATATATATATATATATATATATATATATATATATATATATATATATATATATATATATATATATATATATACCTCTTTTGCGCCGACGTCACAAATAAGAAAAACTGTTCAGGAAAAAAAGATAGAAATAATAAAGTTAGATCCCTTTTTCTTGAAAATATCATTTCTGTTTCTCCTGCAATCTCTTATTGGAGTAATTTATTAAAAAATTTAAATTGGAAAAAGATTTGGTCCTTACAACAGAAATATTTTCTAACTAATAAAGTAAAAGAAGTGTCCTTTAAAATAATAAATACATTTTACCCTGTTAAATATTTTATGATTAAATAAAAAGTAATATTGACACAAGATGCTCATTTTGCCAAGTTCACACAGAAACTGTTTATCATTTATTTTGGTCATGTTTCTATACCGAACAACTAAAAAACATTGAAATATTTATTAAAGATAATATCCAGCAAGATATATCAGTAACCTTTAAATACATTATTTTTGGATTCTTTGATTCTGACCGCAATAACAAAAAAGCCTGCTTTGTTAATTATTTATTTTATTTTATTGGCAAATTTTATATCCATAAATGTAAATTCAGCAATAACAAACCAATTTTTATTGTTTTTTTGAAAGAATTTAAAATGTACCTTAACACTATTTCATCCTCAGTAAATAAGAAAGCAATTAAAACAATTTCAAATTGTAATGACTTTAATTTGTGTAATGTCTTGCCCTTATGATTCCTTTTTTCCCCCCTTTTTTTGTCTTAGTTATGCACTGCTGTTATGTTCAGATGACATTGTTATATTTTGTATTGACATTGTATCCATGTTTGTCATCTCTGTATTGTTTGCAAGCGTAATAAAAAAATAAAAAATAAAAATAAATAAGGAAAACTGGAGACAGCGAATACAAACCAGCACTGATTCGGCTACATAGCTTAAAATATTATTATTATTATAATTAAATGTCATCTTATTGTGTTGTTGGATGCAAGAATGGACGGAGTACAGGCTCCAATTTGAAATTGCATCGCATAATGTTTTCTAAACTATTGTGACTATTATGATTGTATAGCCTACATTGTTGTGTTTGATTTGTGACTAGACTTTGAAGAACCTGGTAAGAAAGAATAATCAAATACATAGTTAAAAA
This sequence comes from Scardinius erythrophthalmus, assembly GCF_964197995.2. NCBI lineage: Eukaryota > Metazoa > Chordata > Actinopteri > Cypriniformes > Leuciscidae > Scardinius > Scardinius erythrophthalmus. The sequence goes on along the minus strand of NC_138233.1, from coordinate 26,786,891 downwards.
ATGAATTTGCTGTATCTGGAATTTTTATTTCTTTTAAAATATTCACATCATTAAAATCGGACTGTAATGTCACTCTTTACATGGTCGTCTTCTGGCCTTGGTGGAGCTTCGGATCGTACCACACAACACAAGTCTTGTACGTGACCATTCAGCACATAGTTATAGGCATCTAAAGATTTATATGCCCTCAGTTTCTCTTTATGCTTGGTTTCTCTTTCAGATAGGTGTAGATCAGATGTCAGTCCACTCAACCGAGGTAGTGTTAACGTTAATCCTGTCAGATCGTCCATCCTCTCATCCATTGAGTGAGCAGACAATCTGGTTCCGTCCGTTAAAATGAACTTTTGCAAAAAACAATCGCGGTCCTGGACAATGAGTGACTACACTGGATTTTCTCCAGTCATTGTTAATAATCAAGCTAACAAAACTTGCAAACTAGCGTTAGTGAAGCGGCCAGGGGTATCGTTCTGCATCCACCTAAGCTCCGCCCACAAAAACGTCACAATTATATTTAGCCGTCCGCCATATTGGAACGGTCAAAGTCCGTGACCATGAGTGCGAGTTGTCTCTGCAACCGTTGTTAGACTCGTGTATGAATATCTATATATGCAATAGACTTCAACAGACGATTTAGCTAAACTAACACATTAAAATAAGACGAAGGCGTCAGCTAATACGACATTAAAAGGTTAACATAATATAAAAACCTTTAATATAGAGTTGATAAATATAAATACACAAACAAACACATTCTCACATGTGAAAGGTTATCCCATTTCTTCAGCAATTTAAATCTCCGCAGTTTTAAAACCAGACGCTACGTGGCATCATTGATTCTTACTGTGAGTGATGACACGCTGACTGTTCCAAGATGGCGGGCGCGTCGACGTGTCTGGAACAGTCGAATGTGACTTCTTTGTATACATATATACGGCCTGACAATAAATGTATTTATTCCGTGGTTTGGGAAAGTCAGGGCAACTGCACTGCAATGTTTAGTGAAGCTCAAAATCTAGCAAGAAGTTTGCTAGTTGATATCTTTTTTTTTTTGCTAGTTGAACTACTCTTTAACCTGTTGCTTAAAAAAGCAAGTGGATTTTCCTGATCCCTTAATTTGATTATCCTCAAAGCTTTTTACTTCACATACAGCCCTGCATTTCCTACCAGTCATACATACAAGACAGTGCTTCAGTTCATCTATGGTGCATTATACAGTAGGCTACATTATGACTTTTAAATATTGACAGGTGAATTAATTTCTTTATTATTTGCCACTAAAATGGCTTTTCTTTTGGTCTTGTTATGTCTCTCAAGGTAAGTTAATGGATTAAGCAAATTATACTTACTTTGAATGTTTACTTTAATGCTTTATTTAATTTAAGGTCTAAATTCACTGAAAGGACTAATCAAGATGGGTTTTTTATTTCCGTTTAGTGTTGCCAATGTAATAGGTAAGCAAAAGATAAATTCAGAAAACATAACGCGGATCCTAGATGGGCTTCTTGAGGGTTATGACAATCGGCTGAGGCCAGGATCTGGAGGTAAGCATAGGCCTCTCGGCATTGAAATAATGTAATATTAAGATTTTCTATACTATGATGTTTCCTTCATTATGTATTTCAACGAACTTTGTAATAATATTATGACTGAGTCACATTTTTTGCATGTATGTGTAACATACGATTAACTTTACAGTCTCTGTAACCGAGGTCAAAACAGACATATTTGTGACAAGTTTTGGACCAGTTTCTGATGTTAATATGGTGAGAAAATACAGCCTAAACTTTATTGTATTGTTTTATTTATGTACAAATTCCACATCACTGAAAAAAAAAAAAAATTGGTTGTTATGAAATCAAAACATGATTCACAGAAATAAATTGTTCTCTCTCTCAGGAGTACACCATGGATATGTTTTTCCGCCAAATGTGGGTTGATGAGAGGTTAGCCTTTCAGGGGCCCATTGAAATATTGCCTTTGAACAACCGCATGGTGGACAAGATCTGGACACCTGACACATTTTTTCGCAATGCAAGGAGATCACACGCACACAACACGACAACTCCTAACAAGCTGTTCCGGATCATGCAAAATGGAACAGTCTTTTACACCATGAGGTAAAACAACCAGATGAGCTGAGTACTGAATAACACTTGATAGGAAACCCTTTAAAAATTGGCTAGTTTCCCTTTGAACAATACAAACGTTAAAGATGTTCCTTTGCTGCGCATTTAAGATCTTATATCATTTGGGTCACCTAATAAATACCTGTTTTCTCTATATTTTAGGCTAACTGTAAGTGCAGAATGTCCAATGGTGTTGATGGACTTTCCTATGGATGGGCACACATGTCCTCTCCTGTTTGGAAGCTGTAAGATCTATCTGTCTGTCTGTCTATCCATCCATCCATCCATCCATCCATCCATCCATCCACCGACCCACCAATCAATCAATCAAACAATCAATCCATCCATCCATCCACATCCGCAGCCATCCATAGCCCTCCATCCACATCCATCCATCTATCGACATCCATCCATCCATCCACAGCATCCATCCACATCCATCCATCCATCCATCCATCCATCCTCCGACCCACCAATCAATCAATCAAACAATCAATCAATCAATCAATCAATCAATCAATCAATCAATCAATCAATCAATCAATCAAACAATCAATCCATCCATCCATCCATCCATCCATCCATCCATCCATCCATCGACCCACCAATCAATCAATCAAACAATCAATCAAACAATTAATAAATCAATCCATCCATCCATCCACATCCACAGCCATCCATCCATCCGCAGCCATCCATAGCCCTCCATCCACATCTATTCATCCATCCATCCACAGCCATCCATCCACATCTATTCATCCATCCATCCAGCCCTCCATCCACATCTATTCATCCATCCATCCACATCCATCCATCCATCCATCCATCCATCCATCCGCAGCCATCCATCCACATCCATCAATCTATCCACAGCCATCCATCCATCCATCCATCCATCTATCAATCCATCCACAGCCATCCACCCACCATTTTTCAATCTTATACCTTCAGATGCTTACACTAATCGGGAAATTGTCTACACATGGAGGAAGGGTCTTCTGGCATCTGTAGATTTTCCTCCAGAATCATCAAGCCTACTTCAGTATGATCTTTTGGGCCAGACCTTGTTCAGTGAAACATATAAATTCAGTACAGGTATGTTTTTAGTTATTGCTTGGTTTTCTCAGAATATTACAGAAGTAGCATGCCAAATGTCTTGTACTATTGCTTCAGAGAATGACTTATCTAATTGTGTGTGTTAAGAGCTACAAGTCAGGCTGATCCCCGGGCAGCTTTCCCTCTGAGAGGCAATCTAAGATGCTTAACTGATCAGGCCTAATTCATGATGTCTGTCTTTAAAAATAACTGCGTGTCCCGAGGATGACCAGGGGCTCAGTAATGAGAAATTTCTGGGCAGGCAAAAGGCAGGGACCACCTGCTACGTACCCATCATATCTGTGGAAATGGATCAGGCACCTAAAAGAAAGGATTGTGCCTTTTTCTGTCTTTTCTTGTAATTAAGGACAGAAATGAAGAGTCAAAAGCCAAAATTCTCTCTAAATGTTTTGGAAACCAGTTTGGCCAAATGGCCCTGATCACAGCATCATATGGATGTGTACAGGCTGCATAATTTGTCTTCTTTAATGTCCTCCTCTAATCTCTTGGCACCATCTAGGTCTGTATTCGGTCCAGGTTGTCCATTTCTATCTTCAGAGAAAGCTTGGCTACCATCTTATCCAAACGTACATCCCTTTAATTATGGTGGTTGTCCTGTCACAAGTCGCATTCTGGATCAACAAGGAGTCTGTCCCGGCTCGAACAGTGGCTGGTACGAGCGTGTCTTTTTTTAAATTTTCATATTTCTTTGAGTATTAAAAAGACGATGAACATCTACACTGAACACCAAGTCTCTTATGCTCAGCAAGGCTGCATTTATTTGATAGAAATAATGAAATGGCATTACAATAAAAATCCATTTTAATCTATTTTAAAATGTAATTTATTCCTGTGATGGTAAAGCTGAATTTTCATCATCATAACTCCATTCTTCAGTGTCACATGATACTTCAGAAATCATTCTAATATGATGATTTGATGCTCAAGATACATTTATTATGTTGAAAACAATTGTGCTAGTTAATATTTTTGTGGAAATTGTGATAAATATTTTTCAGGATCTTTTGATGAATTGAAAGGTCAAAGCATTTATCTGAAATATACATGTTTTGTTACATTATAAATGTTTTACTGTCACTTTTGCTCAGTTTAATGAATCCTTGCTGAAAAAATGTAATTCTTAAAATTTCCTAAAACTTACTAACCCAAACTTTTGAACAGTGTGGTGCATATTTTAGTGTTTCAATATGAAATGCAAAGTGCAGTTTTAACATTGTGACCCTACCTGATGTAAAATAGAACATTTAATAACAAAAATATTTTGTTTCATATCAATTGCAAAGTTTTCCATTAGCTGCTAGCCCTCCATCCCAGTAAAGAACACCAGTCACCACATACTATCCATATTTATTCTATGGAATAACATGCTACTATTGTTATTGCTGCAATACAAAGTGTGCATACTTTGCTAAGTATGCAGTTTTTCTGTATACATGCAATAACAAAATGATGAATTACAAAATGTGCTGTATTATAGAGTACACTGCAAAACAGTACAATGTGCTTGACTTGACCTTTTATTTTTAGAATGATGAATGAACTGGAAGTAATCAGCCTCAGTTTTTTATGTCTTGACTCATTATTTGATCGTACTCTGCCAAATGTTGCATTTTTACAAAAAGGGAATTAAAATAGCAAAATAGTTTTTATTTCCAGAATGATGACCCTGAATTAAAAATGTAATATGATCAGCTCATATGACGGAAATAGTACCGTCACATGACAATAATATAGTATACTACCCTTTAAACATTTATTGTGGAATATATGTTCATTATAATTTCATTACTTCTACACATACCATATATGATAGGCTATCTACATCTGCAATAGACTTCAGCAGATGATTTTGCTAAACTAACACAATACAACAAGACGAAGGCGTCAGCTAACACGACATTAAAAAGTGACCATAGTAAAAGTAAAAACATTAAAAAGTTCCACAGTTAAAACCTGTAATATTGAGTTAGTACATAGAAAAACACAAACCAACACATTCTCGCATGTGAAAGGTTATCACATTTCTTCAGGAATTTAAATCTAGTTATATATACCTATGCTCTCTGCTTTTGTTTCATGTTCTCACTGTTTCTTGCTTTTTTCTCATATTTGCATGTATATCTGTACTTGTGAGCATAGCGTGTTCACATAGTCCCTTCTGACCTTCAGGAATCACCACTGTGCTCACCATGACTACTTTAAGCATCAGTGCCCGCTCTTCACTACCTAAAGTCTCCTACGCCACCGCCATGGACTGGTTCATCGCCGTCTGCTTTGCCTTTGTGGCTTCGGCCCTCGTTGAGTTTGCCGCGGTCAACTACTTCGCCACGCTCGAGGCCAACAGGGAAAAACGCAAGCTCTCCATGGCCTCCATTCTGGAGTCCACAGCCCAGGGCAGCGATGATGATGAGGAGACGGTAACTATCTCCTGTGAGCCTCACTTAGGCAGAGCGTAATTAACACTGTGCTCTGGACGAAAACCACAGCTGATATGCACAACACGAGCGCTGCTCTTCACAAACCAGTGAACTGTGTCACTGTTTATTGTGATGCTAAACGAGTGTCGCTGCAGCTGCATACATGCGCCTCCTAAAGGGCTGGTTAAATGCCTCTAAAGACATATTTAGCACGCATAACTAATCATAGCACAAGGCCTAACCTTTAATGTGTCCACTGCTGTGTTAAGAAGCGACTTTGTTCAGGTGTTCGGTCCTCCGTGAGGAGTCATTTACCTGCTCTGTGCAGCTCTCGCAGCCACGTGTGAATTGTAGTTCTTATCTGTTGTGCTGAGATAGAAATGGTAATTCAACAGGCATGTAGCGTCTCCCGGGACCGCTCTCACACGGGGAGCTCATGGTTGGTGTTTTAAAAATAGCCCCTCGTATTAAAACTGCGAGCCATGACTCCTATAATCTCTCACCTGTGCTGTGGATCCGTTTGCTCCAGTTCTCTCTCTGGCTTAGACTGGAAGAGGAAAGAAATATGACCACATTAAGTGCCAGCATGAAGGGTGTAGGTAGTTTAACATCTTATTTTCATTAAGGACAATAAAATATATTAGCAGTTGACCGATATTTTGAAGGCTAGGCAATTATTAAGCAGATATTTGGCTATTTATGTGATTTGGCACATTAGCAGAAGTCAAACCAAGCAGCTCTGTTTTGGCCGATGTGGCGAATTCGCGTGGAAAACTTGAACCTGTTATGAAATCTAGTGTTCGGAGATCTTTCGCCCTAACGAGAATGTCATGATTGTGTGGATTTCTATTAAAATGACTGGGTTTCGAGCAATGGTCAATTTCACCACACTGTAAAAAACTAAATTCTGTGAATTTATGGTAAAAAAGCAGCAGATGTGTTGCCAGAAATTTACTATAAAAAATACTGTAGCTACATTCTAGGTTTTATGGATTTAGCTTAAATTTACAGTAAAATACTGGATCAAAAATACTGTAATTAAAGGGATAGTTCACTCAAAGAGGAAAATTAGCCCATGATATTCTCACCCTCAAGTCATCCTTGGTGTATATGACTTTCTTCTTTCAGACAAACAGAGTTTTATTAAAAAAAATGTCCTGGCTCTTCCAAGCTTTATAATGGCTGTTTCTATTTTGAAGTCCATAAAAGTGCATAAAAGCTTGTTTTGTGTCATTCACAGTTTCAGCCTCAGACGGATGGCTACAGTCGTAGAAGAAAGGCAGACTCTGTGTCTGAGGCGCCCATCACTCGCATTCCCATCTTCCTTCAGGGCTCAGCTGTCCCACCCAACATAATGCTGGCAGGCACCAGTACTATAGACGAGTATGCCCGAGTCCTCTTTCCTCTGGCCTTTGGGATCTTCAACCTCATCTACTGGTACATCTACCTCAGCAAGGACACCTTGGAAAAGCCCAGGTCTGTGCTCACACCACTATAATTCTTAGTGTTTTCTGTTAATTTATGTGTTCTTTCTCTCAGTAATAAAGGAGGAAATCACTAATCAATTGGTTCTTTTAGACAGCAATGAGATTAAAGGTGCATTAACACAATGTCAGAATTACAGTGATTACGATATTTCTGAAAAAAGTGTTCACGTCCTCGTAGAACTTACAAAAATATTAAAACTTGTAAACTGAATTTTCGGAGAGCTCAGACTTCGCTGCAACGCAAACATTTACTATTCTTAATGTCTTAATAATGCGAGATTAATGAAAGACATAGAAAATAGTTTAGTGCAGTTTAGTGCAGCTCTGGGCGAGTTGGATAACTAATGTCTAATTTCCTGCTTAAAAGTGCAGTAAGCGAGTGATTGCTGAACACTGTTGATATTTGAAATCAACCCAAACAAACACACCCCTCCCTTCATTGCTCCTCCCCCAAAACACGCAACATGAACACGCAATGCAAGAGCGCATGTCCCTTTATTGTTGCTGTAGCAAAGCAAATTAAAGCTTCGCGAAAAATAAGCTAAGATGATAAATGAACAACAAGGAAGAACAAAAAATGTACATACTGTAGTAAGAGTTTACAAGCAATAGTTTGTTGTTAGTCGCCAGCAGCACACACTCAAAACCATGTTACTCACGTATGGAGCAGAAACAAAGCAACCTCTGTGTCCGTTTTCAGGCCTTCCTGCTTATGTCTCTCCAGCTCTGGAAATCTTTTCTAATATTAACATGGATCCTTAAGCTCTTGCCTGATCATAGCCCTTCTTTTTCCAGTGATATTCCTCTGAGCTTTTCTCTTTTGTAATGTCTCTCAGCCATCTCTCTTTCTACAGTCTTTCTTCAAATCTCCCTCTTGCTAACTCTCTCTCCTCCCCCATCATGAGTGTATACACCCCTACTGCTGATTGGCTACAAGTGTGTTGTGATCCACTTTCAACAGTTTCTCAGAAATCGCTTACTGCACCTTTAAAGTCACCATGAAATCAAAACTGACAATTCTTTTTTTATTTAATGGAATATTGCAGTGTTTATTATAAATAATGTATCGGTGCACTTCATTATTATAATATTTATTTATTTATATTTTATTTTATTTATATTCATTATTGTAATTTAATTCATATGCCCTCGTAATCTTTAATCAAAAACAGTAAGTTCCCCTCTTCTTCGTATTAGGACAATAATCCTTATATACCAACAGCCTGTCAATCACATGAGATCGCAACAATTAGCGAATGTCAACGATCCAATCAATTCCTGATGGACGAAATCAAGTCAAGTCCCAATTTTTTCTCGTTTGATAAGCCATTTCACTTGGATATACACAATAGGGAAGAAAAAACGATTGCAATTTCCGCTTTATCCAGACTTTAATAAGCAAAATAATTTTGTGTATTAAAGAGTTAGTTCGCCCAAAATGGAAAATTCTGTCATTAATTACTCATGTCGTTCCAAACCCGTAAGACTTTCGTTCATCTTCGGAACACAAATGAAGATCCTTTTAATGAAATCTGAGAGATTTCTGTCCACTGGAGTCACGTGTTTTTTTTTTTAATAATGTCTTTACCTTTCTGGGGCTTGAAAGTAGTAGTTGCGTAGCTGTCAATGGAGGGACAGACATCTCTCAGATTTCATCAAAAATATCTTCATTTATTTTCAGAAGATGAATGAAAGTTTTACGGGTTTGGAATGACATGAGGGTGAGTAATTAATGACAGAATTTTCATTTTTGGGTGAACTATCCCTTGAAGTATATTAAGAAGGTTTATGCATTATGAAAGCTACTTGATGTATTATAGTTTTGTCTACTGATAACACAAATGACAGATTTATTTTGTAATTCCAAGTTTAACTACATGATCAGCTCCGAATAGAATATCCGGGTTGTCATCTAATAATTGCGGTAATTACAGCATGATGTGAACGCAGCTTAAATCAATAGCAAATGGAACATTTTGACTATACTGACTGACTAAGAAAAAGACTAACTTGTCTAACATGTCTTTTTTTTTTCCTCTGAAAATTGTAGGACAAACCCATGAGACAAAATTTATAATAGAATAAAGCACTCCAATAAGTCTCACGATCTTAAAAAAAAATATGCAATAGCATTTTGATTATAGGCCATAATTGCAAGATATATTATAGGGACAAGGAGTTGAATCGTGGATTCTTTGGCATTTATTTTTCCTGTGGTTTTCATATTTATATCTGCTCTGTAGCTTATCTTCTCATCCCAGCTACACAGAATGCTGTAGATGTGTTTTTCAGGATACTATGATGGCACACGGTTGTAAATACATGAATAATTTCTGAACCTAAAACAGCCGCAGGACTTGAGCAGGTGAAAACAGGAGAGATGATGTTCCTTCTGGGTGACCCTGTTCCTGCGGTTGTTGAGGTTAGAGCCCTATCCAAGATTCATCACTTAGGGCCAACTCTTAAAAAAAAAAAAAAAGATCCTCTGCTAGATTTTTTTCTCTCCACCAAATGCTTGAATCATCTGATATGTTCAAAGGGACTATGAAGCAAACGTCACATTTAATCCCAAATTTCCCTCAATGCCGAAGGCGTGAGATTTACCGAATCAAGAAAATCAACACATCCTCTCAAAATAGTCACTTATCAAACTCAAAAGCTAAAGTTTCATTATTTGTTTCCTGAGGGGAGCTAAAGGCAGTCATTTGAGGCCTTTGCAATGTACTGCTTGAAATATAAGATGCAATAATATACGTCTTAAAATGGCATCGAGCCATCGCTCTGCGCATTACATCCCGATTTCACACGGAAAGAAATGATTTTCATCAAACATTAATCATTGACGTCAGGATACAGGCGATGAAAGCGCGTGTGAGGCTGTGAACACTTGTATGCCACGTTCTCATCTCTGCTGATCTTGTATTTGTCTTTTGTTGTGTTTTATCTCCACAGGGAGAACGAGTGAGTTTCTCCAGAGGAGCACAAGACATATTCAGCAGAAAGATTGTGTCCTCGGCTAAAGGGTGTGCTTTCCTTTGGACCTCTCTTTCTCCGTCTCTCACTTTCGTCATCTAGCAACTTAATCCCTGATGGAGCACGCGCCTGTCTGACACTATTTGACAAGCATTTGATCCTGTTCCTTTCGCATTTTATCACCTATATATACTTTCCACTCCACTTGCCATTATATTCACAGCCGAGGGCCACGTCGTTATACTACACTGGAAACCCTCCTCTGGTTCTGCTCTAGTTCTTCTCTAGTTCTGCTCTTCTGCATGTGTGTGTGTAACACACTATGGAGTTGATGACATAATCTGCAGCTCTAAGTGGTGATGCAACATTGAACCAATGCTTTCAGTGGCCTGCCCTCTACAGAGACGCGGCTCGCACTACACTAGATCAAAAGCAGTGGGTTTATACTGACAGCTTCAAAGATTTTGCCTTGAAAATAAAGGAGAAAAAGTGTATCCATAGAACTGAACTTTTACCAACACCATTCACACGCATACGTTTTCAGAAGCGAATGGTGATTCTCTTGGCGCGGTGGCGCTGTAATAGAGGGATAAAGTAAATCTCAGTGTGGGGGGTGGATGTTTAATATGCGTTCTCGGCTCGCGGTTTATTTGATGTTCTCTGATGTTTCTCTGTGCATCTAGTTCTCGGCTCTCTCTGTTGGGAGAACATGCATATGCCCAGTAATGCATGATGATGCCTGCTGCTGATGTCTTCATGAATTCAGACAACTCATAATATAATTACGCTTAACATCATAAATGGCTTTTAAACCCCATTTGGAGGAGACAATGTGGCACTGAAGAATAAACATGCAAGTGCTAATGTAAATCTCAGGAATTAAGTACATTCATTTACTGAATTATACTTGCATTATGTACTTGCATAATGTGTATTTGTATCAACGTAATTCGCAATTAGGATTTTTTTTTTCCTTATATATGTTTATTTGTCTGATGGTCAACTCATGCAATCTAATAAACATTAAAAAAGTCATGTTTAAAGATGATTATATATAATCACAGATCCATTTAATGGAACTCTAATGGCACAGAAATACACATTTCATCTTTAAAGACCTAATTTTTGTGTGGTTTTTAGTTCATGTCTATAACACTGTAAAATATGTTTTTTTTTTCAGAGTTTAAATAAAGATTTTGAAAGTATTATTTCACTCTTTCTACTTTGAAAGTTCATGTTTAATTAAATGTGTTACTCGCCATTTCTTTGTAAATAGGCTAATTGTAAAACTTTACCAGCAATTTCAAAAAAAAAAATAAAAAATCAACCAAATTTTTTCAGTGTAGCTTTGAGGTCATCTATATATACACATCAAAGTAGTAAACTCCTGAACCTTCACAAAATAACCTTTTAACAGATCTAGGCCTGGTTTCACAGACAGGGTTTAGATAAAGCCAGGATTATGCCTTTGTTCAATTAGGACATTTAAGTAGCTTTAATAAACGTACCTTAGAAACAAATATTACTGGTGTGCATCTTGAGACAAAACAATGACACTGACATATTTTAAGAGACAGTGCAAGTTGCTCTCAGTTAAAACAGCTCAAACATGCATTTTAGTCTGGGACTAGCTTAAAGCTGCAGTCCGTAACTTTTCTGGGTTAAAAATTATCCAAAATAAATTTGAGGAAGTAAATAACCAGCCAGTGTTCAAAACTGTCTGCTTGCCGTAGCTCGATTCAAAACGGTAAGCTTGTAATAATGTTCCAGTGATACTGGTGGATTTCCGCGGGAAATTTGAGCATGTCTTTGCATCATTACGTCACATCTGTACACATAAAGAAGGAGTCTCGGCTAGTAGGCTATGAGTGTGAGGATGTTGGAGGTGGAAATTTATAGCCTTTTCTCACAGTGCTTGATATAATTAAACTTATCAATTTGATGGCGGATCCAGAAAGGTTCCAATTAGGGCTGCATGATTTGGGGAAAATGTCATATTGCGATAATAGAGGTCAATATTGCGATTGCGATATGCGATATAATAAACAAATGGCTTCATGAGTCAACTTGCTTGGTTCTCAAGGAAAATAAATGCACACACAGATTGGTGATAATCTGCCTAAAGAAAAAAGTTCTTTAGTCAAGAGCAGTGAGTGTTTTTCTCTGTTCCCTTTGTTCTTTGATTAACATTAGCGACAAATATAATTAGTGGCTACTGTGTACTGTCCCTTTAAGACCAGCCGCTGCTGTAAGAGACGTGGATCTCACACGCGCCTCATTCTTTCACGAGTACAACTCTTCACGTTCATCATAAGACTACTCTTATGTTATGAAGATACTCGACAAAAAGACATTTTGGGATAATTGTGTGTGTTATTGTTCGTTCAAGCTCGAAAGAGAACTGTATTCTGGCCTGCTGTTTTGTGGGCACGCACGATATTAGCGCGAGTCTTTCTGTGTGTCACAGTCAGGACATTCACAGGCAGCGCGTTCATTTTGGCATACATGTGTGTTGTTCGTTCTACCGCGAAAGAGAACTTGATACTGGCGTGCTGTCTGTACGATACTGGCGCGCATCTATCTGTGGGTCGTGTGTATGTGTGTGTGTCAGGAGGACATTCACTGACAGCGCGTTCTTTTTTGTCTTATCGCGCATGAATGGTTTAAAAGCATTTGCATGAATAAGAGCGGGATCATAACACTAGCCAAAGGATGCCAAAAATTAACAGATGCTGTGTTAATTGCGTTAACAGCGCTAATTTGTTTATTTAATAAAAAATCGCAGCATTTTGCGCCATATAATCGCGTAGGTTTGACATCACGATTGCGATTGCGATACGATTAATCGTGCAGCACTAGTTCAAACGACAATCACCAGTGACAACTGGAGATTCACCCGTTGTAAAATGCAAAAGACTTCAGACTTCGGAGAAAAAAAGAGACTGCAACCGGGCCCATGCGAAAACAAGGATAAATATCGGAAGGGCTTTTGAAAGGTGGCATGAACTTCATGTTTTGAAGGGGTTCAAAACGAACACAGAGACGGCATTTCAATGGTTCAATTATGTACCAGTAGCGCACTTTCATACAGTTACGGAGTACTGAACTACAGGTAGCCCTAATACACATTAAATGTAGTCACGCAATGCTGATGTTGTTAACATTAAAAATTTGAGAACAAAGTATAATTTGCACGGTTTGACGTGATATGACAAGCGATCGTTAAATTTAATCTCAATTTACTGCAATGCTTTTTTTCCCTTAGTTGGTCAGAACAAAAGTGGATGTTACATGTTCAGATGACAAGTAGAATCTGTGATTCCGAATGACAGTATTCACACTGATTTCGAACAGAGATGGCGACAGGAAAAACTGCGGACTGCAGCTTTAAGCCTTGATTGTGAAACCAGGCAAATTTAACGGACTACAAATATTGATGATTCGTCCTGCACTCATGGGCGTTTCCAGCTTTTTGTCCAATCAAATGCTCTCTAGAATGAGAATGTCCCTCCCCCTCATACCACCTGTTTCCGACTATCAATAGCAAGCGGCTATTCACAGTAAACTAAAGACTACTGTCCTATTTCAATTGGAAATACACAGCGGAGAAACCTTTACTCGTGAAGCAATTCCATTTGGTCTTTAGCTGTAATATGTTTAATATGTTATTATCTGTTTCTCTCAGAAGCGAAGTAACTCTTAGCGGCTGTTTATTTCGAGACGTTTAAAGCACACGTTAATGACTTCGATGATACCTGAAGTTCGGTATGACTGAAAAACCCCTTCACGTAACCTTCAGGACGCTGCACTAACCTGTCAAGTTCCAGATTCACACACACGACTAAAAATGCTGCATGAAGATCACCTGATGTCTTCTTTTCTTGACTTGGTTTATTCAGTCGTCCCTTTAATTTTTCCCCCGCAATGGAAACAGCTCATCCAGCATCATCAGGAGCTGCTCTTTGATCTGGAGCTGGCGTGTGCGCATGCGCAGCTCATTGCCTTCGCTGCACTGGCTTCAGTAAGTTGGATGTGCGCCGTCTTCATCATCACATCCAAAACCCCATCAAAACTGTTGCAATGGAGAGTATCGGAAAAACGCCACATATCTTCTTATTATGTCCGCTGATCGTGGCCGTGGCATGCGCGCAGAGGTATGGTTGCATTTTGTGCCTTTTTCGAAAAGAAAATGTTGTGGTTTGGGGATGTAACAGGAATTTACGAACATCTCGTGATATTATTGCAGTAGCAGAGACCCGAGCAATATGCCAGTGGTCAAAGACACCGTGGACAGACTCATGAAAGGATACGACATTCGGCTGAGGCCAGATTTCGGAGGTAATGCATGTGTAAAATTCGTATAATTGTTGCATTTGGATTGTCACGCGCACTAACATGCCCAATTACTCATGCAAACCTTGTTCATTCATCTCAGTCTCTGATCAGGCGTGCACGTCAATGCATGAGAAAAAATGAACGCATGCTTATTTACTGCTGTTTTGCCATTTTATCTTTTCCCAGAGAGGGACGCGAACTTGGGGATCAATTCAATTTGCAGTGCAACTTTTGTTGCGTCATGACGACAAATGAAATGTCAAGCTTTACAAAAATATCCTTTGATGCACGCGCATACACGCGAGTCCATCAGAGAAGATGCTCAAGCTGTTATTGATAGATGGACACGTCTAACTGTTCATTTGTCAGTCATGCAGTTGCATTTGTGCGTTCACCTCCAGTGGTTGTTACAAATCAACAATTTCATGCGCATTGCCACGTGAATATGGGGTGTTGGTGTTTCATATATATATATATATGTGTGTATGTAATGTCACAATAAAATGATTTAGTGTAATTAGGGACAATCTGTCCCTGGATGAAATGAGGGTATACATGCATGCAATTCAATCAATCAGTCCCGTTTTTAACAATTTTCCCTTCTCTCCATCAGGCGCTCCGGTGGCGGTAGGGATGAATATAGACATAGCCAGCATAGACATGGTATCCGAAGTAAACATGGTATGTTGCATGTAACAATTTCCCATTGGTGTTATGTGTCCTGATGTGTGCTTATGTGTCCAAAGCATTATGTTAAAATGCATTCCCAGAGAATATCAATGCACACTAACTTGAGGCGCACCAGCTGATGTGTCTCACACATGATGATTAGATGTGAAACTGCAGAAGTTCATTGGCATGCTGCGGTATCTGCTCTGCATTTCGCTGCTACATTTGAATTCAAAACACACGCGCACTGGCGCACTCGCACGCGCACCCGCACGCGCTCCGCATGTCTCACACTGTGTTTTTGAGCCTGGCAGTTTTTGATATGCCACCGAGAAAACAGGCACGTTCGTGGAAGCACCTTCACACTCCATGACTTGTGTTTTTTAGCTAATCTAGTTCAAGGTGAGCGTTGCCCTCTCAAGGAGAAAGACGGCACGTGCCGTGTATGCTCACGGAATCACGCGTTTCTATCTCAGTAGAGAGGGGTTTTGCGAGATGTACATCTATGAACAGCCCCTGTCGATGTTTTTGTTGGTGTGTCTTGCTTTTAAAATGGTCAGACATTAAATTGTGATGTTAAGCAACATACTGTTGATGAGGACAGCTGAAAAGTTTATCTCGCGCAACCGCACCCTCTTTCGGAGGCTGTGGTTAGCGCAGCTGTAATTGCAGGGGAATATGTATGGCTGTGAAATTAAAGATTTATGGCTCGTACTCATTGCAGCTTTATCATTTCAGTGGGGGTGATAGAGTTTGTTTTCAATTCATTTCCCAGTCGCTCCTTTTAACTCGATGAAGGTGAAATGGCCTGTGTCAGGAGGTCTACATTTTCTTCACCAATCGGTTTGGAGAAACAAAAGCATGCTTCGCTTGCAAATTGAGTTCACTATATATTTATAGCTCTGTAGATGGTGTGTACACAAAAAAATGTCAAATCTATGATGAAAGCAATGCTGTTTCATTCATTGAAGTTACATAGAAGCATTTTTGTGAGAATTATGCGTATACTTGCCTGTTTATCCTGGTTGTCTTCATAAAAATGATTTGAATATGACAGCTATTGTCCATCAAGGTCAGGATATCCCATGTACACAGAAAACCTAGTTCGGAAAAGTAATTTAAATAAATAAAATCCTAAAATATAATGGAAATTTCTGTAATTGAATATAAATTGTTGTAGTTATCAGCAGCTTTAAAATATATATTCAACTAGAATTTGCTATTTGTGAAAGTCCTTATACAGCACATATCATGAATAAGGTAAACCATTTCCCATTATTTCTTTATTTATGGTAGCATAGGCACAACTTCCATGTTTTTGCTATTAGAATGGATTTTGTTACACTTATATACTTGTACATAAAATGTAAACATAAAATAAACCTACTAAATTGAACTAGTTTTAAATACATCTCCAGCTTAAAATGGGTATCTTCCCTTTCCCACCTCAGAGGTCTTGACTTTTTTTTTACTGTGCCCAACTATTAAAATATATAATCTGTTGAATTGGTATTCATATCTTGACCTTCAACCAGTTATTTTAATACAGAATGTTGAAACATATAATTTTCTGAAATTTATGAGAGCATAAGTTGTTCAAGAACTGCTATTACGTGCAAACCCATTCTGGTATAGTCTTTATTAGTAACACTATTTGAATGTGTCCTCGTTACACGTTACATGTATTTACTATAGTAATAACTATAAATTAGGCGTATTTACATGCAACTAATCCTAAACCAAACTGTAACCTAAACCAAACTGTAACCCTACAGTAAGTACATGTAGTTAAATGATATTACTCAGTACTTAAATGTATAACAAGGACACCTTAAAATGAAGTGTAACCATTTTATTCATTTATTTTTTGTATGAATTTTAAATTTTAAAACAGCAAACCTCATTTAAAATGAATTGCAAATTCAGACCTTGTACGTTTTATTTCGACCTCGTTAGCTTGACGATCGACGTTTTCATTCACTGATCTCGAATGACTGAGAAAGCCACTGACATTCACGGTTCAAAAGGTGCAGTGAACCCTTCGAGGTGTCACAGCCATACTGCAGTTTTAAGGACGTCGATGCTTCATACTGTGTAGTGATGTGCCTACAAATTACCTTTATAGATCTGTCAAGTTTGTTGCCTGTCACGGGTGAGCTCTGGAATCCCTAAGAGTTGGGAAGAAAAGATGAAAATCTTTGTTTTCTGCAGCTCCGGCGAAATTGGATTTTTTTACCAAGCTAGCGGCCGAGAGGATCCTCGACTATCCTAAGGGTTGACGGGGTTGATCTCTGAGATTTGGAGCCATTAGTATCTGATATTTCCATTCAAAGCCAGCACCCCATGCCTCACGCCTCATTCGCTCTTACGCTCGCCTCGTACCAGTTTACTGTCTCATTAGTCCAGCGTGATGCCTGCGTCTTAGACAGATGTATGATCTCTCAATTAGGAGCGGCACGGATGCCCCAGGTGTCTTTGTTAGGCGTAACTGCTTGAAGCGTTTTGTTTTAAAACGAAGCAACCCCCCTCTCTTCATCTCCTCCTGCCTGCCATTTCACACGGATGTAAACAAGAGTGTTCGCTGTGTGTTAAACGTGGCCGAAGAAGCCTCGACCAAAGGTCACCCGTGTTGTTTGGCAATGCAAATCTTTAGGCCAGTCTACGTAAGTTGCGTTTCCGCTGCTTGACATTAAAACGCGAGCTATTTTTGGAGAGAGGCCGAAAGAAGAGGCAAACACGGGCCGTGCTCTCTGGCTGAGGCGGCTTCTGATGACTCATTTGAGTTTTGAGGAGGCAAAATACAAACGGGATAGTGTGGTATTCCAGTCGATCTGGCCGATCGCTGATACAGGGTCCTCTGCCTGTGGTTTGTTTGGTGCTTGCATAAATTACTGTGGAAATGACCTTTATTTGTGGCTGGGACGGTGGATATGTTGAACGGTTTTCTCTGAAAACATAATAGTCACTTCAAAGGAAAAGATTCAAGCAGACTTGTGCTAGCTCATGGGCTAAATAATTACCGGGGCGGAAACATTGCCCTTATATGTATCATTATCCTGACAAGCATTAATTGCTTACATGAATAAGAGGCAGGGCCGTGCAATGATAGCCTGTGAAATAACAAATGGATGAAAAGACAAATTTAGACTCAATTAGATTGGTCGACTTAATTACTACTAGTGTGCGTAATTGTAGGTCATTTTTGACTAGTCAGTTAGTGTCTGTTTAGTCCCGTTTTATTGAATTCCGAGCTGATAAACAGTGTTATTTTTACTTTTTGTTGCTATGACAACACCACCCTTCTCAAAAAATGCTGGGTTAATGTGGGCTCTTCTCTGTTTCGACAGATTAGGTTTTAAGGCAAGGCTGCGGATTGTTTTTAGGAATTCTTTCATACTTAACGTCGTGCGATGTAGATTTAGCTACAGTCAGAAATAGAGTAGCAACGCTGTAGTCACATGACGCTCTCTTCCAGACAGCAGCAACTTGTATTATAATTTCATACACTGATGAGATCTGCAGCACATCTCACTCTACTGAGAAGCTTATTATAGTTCTTGCTCTGCTTTTTTTTCTTTTCCACTAATTTCTGCATTTAATTAATCACAACCCGTTAACGTACACTTGACTCCTTTTAGACTTTGTTTTGTGGGTTATTTCAGTCTTTCTTAGGTGTATTTTTTTTTGTAAACCATTCTTTTTAAGACATTTAAAGTTGAAATATTTGAAGAATGCAAATGCTGCGATGCGTTAGTTGCATACTGAATTGTGATTGGTCTTACTTTGCTCGCATTTATTTAACGGCTTATACACTGCAAAGGCGTACTTTTGATTCTTATGCACAGCACACTGTCTCTTGACAACCGTGAAGTGTCTTTGATGCAGCATTTCAGTTATGCAGAACTAAAACCTAAACTTACCTAAAGCCTTAAAGGGATAGTTCACCCAAAAATTCAAATTCTGTCATCATTTACACACCCTCATGTCGTTCCAAACCCATAAGACTTTTGTCTTCATTTTCAAAACACAAGTGAAGATATTTTTAATGAAATCTGAGAGCTTTCCTCCATTGAAAGTATATTCACACAAGACGTTCGCTTCGAAACGTTCATAAAGCGCTCGTAAAATAAATCCATATGCAAGTGTGCTTGCATGACGTGTGAGAACCAATGAGGTTCATTCTCGTATTATGCATCATGTTTGAGCTTCAGCAAGAACCAATGAGGTTCATTCTCGTATTATGCATCATGTTTGAGCTTCAGCAAGAACCAATGAGGTTCATTCGTGTGTTACGCATCATATTTGAGCTTCTGCAAGAACCAATGAGGTTCATTCTCGTGTTACGCATCACATTTGAGCTTCTGCAAGAACCAATGAGGTTCATTCTCGTGTTACGCATCATATTTGAGCTTCTGCAAGAACCAATGAGGTTCATTCGTGTGTTACGCATCATATTTGAGCTTCTGCAAGAACCAATGAGGTTCATTCTCGTCTTACACATCACATTTGAGCTTCTGCAAGAACCAATGAGGTTCATTCTCGTGTTACGCATCATGTTTGAGCTTCTGCAAGAACCAATGAGGTTCATTCTTGTGTTACGCAGCGCGTTTGAGCTTTTTTCCCCTAAGATTTAGTTTTTTGATTCTAAGAATACACAAATATTATGATCCTCTTGCAAAGGATCCGCTTCCTAAAATATATAGGCAACTATTTTAATTTAGACTAGTACGTGTGATACTATAAAGACAAATTAATCAACATGCATGTTTGTTGTCATTGTCAAGTAATGGTTAACATATTATCTGAACTCAAAATCATTTTTATTAGTGCAGCACAACACAATATACATTTGTCCAAATCTTTGTTAAATATAAATGTTGTAGTTTTTTTTTCTCCAGTTGGGGGTCCTGGTATAACCCCCCTGGTAAAAATGTACCATTGCCTACATGCATAGCTCTGAAAGTTTCATGTGTCTTGTAGTCTCTTTCTTTTTTAATGTTCTTCTCAAATTTTACAGTAATTTACATTTATCTATTAATATATGTATTTAATTTATTAATCAAATCAACATTTAAGCGGGACAGTGCTTTGCGTCGGGGTCCTGATCACCCTGTGCAGGTCTAGTTATTTGCGATGATCAGCTGACTGTTCATTATCCCTTATATGGAAAAAGTCTAACATAAAATGTTTTCAGAACAAAGTTTAATCAAATAACAACATTAAACTCTGATTTCCAAACTAATTCTGCAAAGAGGCGCTCAGTTGTAGATTAATTTGAAACACCTGGCGTTTGGAGTCTGTCTGACATTGCAATAAACTTTGCCACTTAATCACGTCTTCGACATCAAACGTTTATCTCCAAACATGTCATCAACATCCTCATCACGGCACTTGCAGTTATGAGTTTAGATTAAGTGAAGTTAATGTGACAGATTTCGCTTGTGTAATCTGTTATTATATCATCCTGTGATGGGGTGTTAGGCTGTTAAATCAAACGTGTTTAAGTAGCTGTAGAAAACGCTCCGTTGGGAATAAAGGCTAATCGGGCCAGTCATGCTATCAGCACCCCGGGTATGGCCACTGGATCTTAAGTCCATCTCTCTTGCAACCTCCAATATTTAGAGGCTTGTGCTTAACCAGTCATTCGGATGGTTTCGTTGTCATGACCAATTAATGATGTCTCCCAAGTCCACAGCGAGTGCGTTGGTGTTTCTCTTATTTGGAGAGACAGTGAAACTATGGCAGTGGTGCTGTTAAGTGCCTTGTTATCAGCATTTTCCATCACAGTCTCTTTACGCGCTCATTTGGTACTTTCCTCAAATAGGGATGAACAGAAACACTTTGGTGCCACATGACTTATTCAAAGCATTAGAGGCACAAATCCCATGTTTTTTGTTGTGAGAACATTTAGACATGTTAAATCATATGACATGAAATGAGCCTAGAATGAAGAGCAGATAGATTTAAACAAGCATTTTGTACTCAACTCAATTTTCTGCATTACAAACCATGTAACTTTCCTTAAAATTGTGGCACCCAAAAAATTACACGGTTTGGATCATGTTTACATCATGATGGGAGGACAAGTACAAAATCTCATTCTGTTTTCTCAATTTCTTCACAGATCGTAATGTTGAGAGCATTGACAATTGCACACTGTTATGCAAGTAATTGTAAGAAAAAAATGTCAAAAACATATTTCTCTTGCATTTAAAATAAAGTTGATCAGTAACTACTAAAAAACACATTTGTTCCCAAACTAGCTAGCTACTAATGAGTGACTTATTATGCAATTTTAAAGGTTCCTAATTTTGTCTTGGACTCCTACAATAGGTTTACATGCATCCAAGGTTAAAAAACACTTGAATTTTCTCATAAGATACATTGCAGCATCAGCTCTTTTCTCACAGTGTCTGAAACAATTCGATAAAGGATTCAGTCTCCTAAACCCCTCCTTTCCGAGAACCTACTCTGCTCTGATTGGTCAGATGGTCCAGTCTGTTGTGATTGGTCTACTCTGCTCTGATTGGTCAGATGGTCCAGTCTGTTGTGATTGGTCTACTCTGCTCTGATTGGTCAGATGGTCCAGTCTGAATAAATGAATAAAATGAATAAATGTTGTGATTGGTCTACTCTGCTCTCATTGGTCAGATGGTCCAGTCTGTTGTGATTGGTCTACTCTGCTCTCATTGGTCAGATGGTCCAGTCTCTTGTGATTGGTCTACTCTGCTCTCATTGGTCAGATGGTCCAGTCTGTTGTGATTGGTCTACTCTGCTCTGATTGGTCAGATGGTCCAGTCTGTTGTGATTGGTCTACTCTGCTCTGATTGGTCAGATGGTCCAGTCTGTTGTGATTGGTCTACTCTGCTCTGATTGGTCAGATGGTCCAGTCTGTTGTGATTGGTCTACTCTGCTCTGATTGGTCAGATGGTGCAGTCTGTTGTGATTGGTCTACTCTGCTCTGATTGGTCAGATGGTCCAGTCTGTTGTGATTGGTCTACTCTGCTCTGATTGGTCAGATGGTCCAGTCTGTTGTGATTGGTCTACTCTGCTCTCATTGGTCAGATGGTCCAGTCTGTTGTGATTGGGCAACCACTTACAGCGCATGTCAGAAATGAAATGCTTATTACCGTATCTGAAGTTCAGCTCTGGTTTTTCCTTAGCACTTCATACACAGTGATATGAATATTAACGATGGAGTCGATTTCACCGTATCAGTTCCAGCACGAGTCCTTATCCTTCGGAAGTGCATGCAAAGTGGATTTGCTTTCGCGATGCAGAAAACAGCGTCTTCTCAACACGTCGATAACACGAACCAAACTCTTCCAGTCCTCGACTACAACTACAGTGTTTCAGGGTCAAAGTACATTGTTCACAGGCAGCCTGCAGTGAAGACCATAGTTCGGCATTATGCTAATTTGTTACAAACCTACGTAGGTTTCGAGCAGGAAGTAAGACTGGAATTACTGATGACTCTTTTCAGAATCGCCAATAAGACAATATCTCTATTTATCATGCACTTTGATATTTGAAACTTTGCAGACCTTTTACACAAACAGCTATATTCCTCACAAACAGTTACTGTATATAACACACTACATGAAAAGTAATATCTGAAAAAGCATTATAGGGACACTTTAATTTAAATTAGCAACCATGTGTGCATATATTTAATTTTTAAAATATTTTGTATATTTAATTTGAATGTTTATTTAATATTTAACTGTAAAAGTCACACAAATCAACTTCTCAAACTTTGGCTTGCAACAGTGGTACAGAAATTACAAGCCTCATATCAAATAAAAATCAATAAACTGTTCATATAATATTCAGTTTGACATCCTGAGGTGGAAGACCAATGTTTTCTAAGCACCTCCGGTTACACTTTATTTTAAGGTGTCATTGTTACAGTGTAATTATATATTTAAGTACTGAATAATATTAATTAACTACATGTACTTACTATGGGGTTAGGGTAGGATTAGGATTTGGTTGAGGGTTAGTTGCATGTAATTATGCATAATTTACTGTTATTACTATGGTAAGTACATGTAACATATGTAACAAGGACACTGTAAAATAAAGTGTTACCGCACCTCCTTTCACTGACTATTTGTGTGGGGAAAGAAAAACTTTCAGTTTCTACCATATTCTTGGAAAATGCCATTTATTTCAATGCATGCAAAAAAAGTGAATCATGTTTTGCATGATGTTAATTTTGCATGACTTCTGTTTTTAAATGGGTTCTGTGCAGTGGAGACGGATGTCTTCTGAACGTGATGAGTGTTGGATTTGGGTTGTGACAGGCTTAATGGAGAACTCCCAGCAGCCTCTGCTTCAGTGTCAGCTCAGTGGGAGAGACCCGACAAATGACGTTGTGTCATTCTGTCACAATCTCAATATGATCTATCGATCTGGGTATCCATCTGAAGAGCTGGCATGCCTCACTTTATCTTGCATAAGGTTGTTTCGCAGATTTGCAGTGCTCTGCTGTAAATAATGCTATGGCAAGGATCAACAATAAGGATTTCTATTTCTGCTGGCCTAGTCGTTCATGGTTTTGCTTTTTACATGCTCTGCCAACATTTTTCATTGACCCAACTGAAACAAATCATGTTTTATTTTTTATCCTTATTGTCGAGCCCTGGTTTGGTGTTTTTTAAATGGGGGCTACGAGAGTTAAACTGAAGGCAGATCCTATTTGATCCAATGACTTTAGAATAGTTTTATTGAATACAAAGACAGCTTTTTCTTGTGTCTGAGACTTCTTTACTTGATGATTTTCCATGTCACATAAAGAATTCATAACCAATGCGCCCTTAATTAGTACATTTATGCTGCAGATTTAGAGACGCCCTTGATTAAATTAATTTGCACTTGCAAATTTCAGCTCTGTTAACGATGATTAAACATCACAACCTAACAGAGGCTTTTTTTGCTCTCTGCTTCTCAAAATTATTTAGTTCACTTAAATATTAATATTCTGTCATTTTTTTTACTCACCTCATTTGTCTGCGGAACACAAAAGGATACATTTTGAATAATTGAATGGTCACACCTTGCCTTTATGGTGCTTTGCATCCTTCCTCAAACTTGAAAGCTTCAGATCCTATTGCATTGTAATTGATTAGAAAAGAATAGCTACATGCTTTAATATTTTACTATATGAAATCATGTAAATGATAGAATTTAAATTTTTGGTAAAAAAAAAAAAAAAAAAAGCAACAAGAACAGATATTAAATGTTCATGTCTCTAAAATCCACCATATATCAATGTCCCAATGCACTGCACTTCTATCTTCATGCCTGATTCTTTTAGTAGAGAGGGAAAAATCCACTCGGTTGCATGTGAGCTCGCAGAAGCTGTGTGTTTGCGTCTCGGTTTGAGATCTATTGATGTCAAAGAAGAGTAAACAGAGCCCAAAGAGGCATCTGCTACCATCTGTGACCATAGTAATTATGCTCACATTTGGCACTGAAGCCAAGAGGAAAGTTCCAAGCCCAGGTGTTCCATATTCTGTACCCTGGCATCCACACTTCGCTCGGGAAAAAACTGTATATTTAACCTCTTTTCTCAAAATGTTAATCCTCAGAAAGTTTTTTCCATTTTTCTGCCGTCCCCCCTCATATGATTTATAACTGTAATACATTAACATATGCAGTCTTATTTTATTGTACTTCATTACTCAACTGGAACACCATGAAAAAGCTCAGAATGGCTGAATACCATTAGGCATAAATATCATCAAAACATATCTTCATGCATAGCACAAATCTTCATGGTTTCTTAAAAGGATAGTTTATCCAAAAATACAATTCTGTTGATAATGCCCTCACCCTTATGCTGTTTCAAACATGAGTGATCTTCATTCCATGGAAAACAAAGGAGTTTTTAGCAGAATGTTCATGTTGCTCATGACTGGGTTTGTCAAGTTCCAAATATAAAATGGTCCTTATATCTTGGGTACTTTTTTTTTTCGGTAAGGAACAGACTCAAAATGTACCTCATTAATGCGATTTGAATATTGTTCATATTCAAATTTGGCTTGTTGTAACCATGAATTATACATGAAATGTATATTTCATGGTTAATGTATATTTCATGGTCTTTACCTCACACAACTATTGTTTGACTTCTCAAGATGTGAAATATAGGGCACAAGATCACTTTTATGGTTCATTAAGATGTGTTTTGGTCAATCGGATCACGAGTAGAGGAGGGAGACACTTTCCTGTTTACACCTGGTGTTTTAATCCGTCTCTTTTGTCCACTTTCAACCACTTCTGTCCTGATTTCTTCGAGGGGAGGGTCTATGGGTGGGTAAATGTATGGGCTTTTTCAGATCTTTTGATCAAATGGATGAAAAAAGCTCACTCAATTTACATACACACAGAGAGCAGCAGCTTTCGTTTCAGCTCTGACAGCCGCAAGACTCCGCCGAACGCTGTGAGTGTGTGTTAGAAATCAGGAATGGTGAGAGAACATTGTGCTTGGTATGTTTTTCGTCTTCAAACTAAACTTGGGTCTTTCCTGACAAAGTTTAAATCCCGTCTGGCTAGCGCACTTCCCACTAATGTGTACGCATTAGGTCAGTAGTCGGAGAGTAGATGGTCTTTTGTGGCTGTTCACACATTTGACCACATGAGCGTTTATACAATGAAAGCAATCCGGTTGAATGCGTTTTCGACTACCTCTGGAAGGGATCGAAAGTGGACAAGCTCAAAACGTTTTAGACCCTATTTATACCGTCTGCTTGTGATCAGGTTGACGAAAACATTTCTTAATACCAGGTGTAAACAGGGCCTATGGTGCTTTTATTGTGTTTTGAAAGATGCTGGTTCCCATTCACTTGTATTTGAGAGCAGCATAAATATTCTTCAAAACGCCTCTTTTTGTTTTGCACAAAGGAATATAAAGCTGCGTTCCGAGTTACAGGATTCCAGTCCACTTTATAAAATGTGTAATAAAACCCATCAAACACCAATATAGTGCACATATTAGAGACGTTTGAGGCATGATAACATAATATACTTCTGCAAAAAAATGTAATATAAATTACCATACTTTCATTTAATATGTAACACATACATGTGTTTTTATATAAATATTAAGTTATTATTAGTATACTTAATAAATTTGTAAATGCTAAACGGAATGATAAATGTCTCTTGCAATGAAAATAAACATAATTCCGTTATATTAAATGTGTTTTTTCCCCTTATATAACTGTAATCATAATAGTTGGATTGTAACTGTCACATCTGGCACACTTTATACCCGCAAACAACCGTGTACAAACCACACCTGGGACTAATTAAACTCAATAAAAATGCTGAAGCCTCAAATCATTTTTACTGCGTTTATTTTAGTCAAACTTCAAGTGCTGGAATGATGTGCAATTACTGGTGTGTAAATTTCCTGTGACGTGATGTTTCGATGTTCCCTAATTCTCTATGGCGTTGCAATCTTACTTAAGGTGACGGAAAACCCTGTGAAACCCACTTCGCAGAGCATTTACGGTCGAATGGAATACACCTTAAGTGAATACGGTTTGAAACGACATGAGCGTAAATAATGCATTGTAACACATTTATCTGTGGAATTTAATAATAGAATGTCTCAGTAAGAGATAGTTCGCCCAAAAATGAACATTCTATAATAATTTGCTCACCCTTATGTCAGTCCAAACTGTGAGACATTCTTTCTTCTGTGGAACACGAAATACGTTTTTTGAAAAAAGTTGGTAACAAAACAATTTTTGTACACTTTGACTTTGAATTGAATGTACAAAAACATATTTCTCAAATATCATCTGTGATGTTCCACACAAGAAAGACTATTGAGAGCCTTATATAGAGTCTGTTGGGTTGGGAAGCACATGAGAGTGAGTAAAAATGTTCATTTATGAGTGAACTATCTCTCTAAGGGTTTGAGGTGGCTAAAGTGACTCTGTCGCCCAAGGCATCAGCTGCTTCTCCTGAGGGAAACCTGCAGTGTAGATGCTCAGCACCGGCTTTAACACACTCAATGCATAATGACAGATGCTAAAGATCGGAGGGAATTATGTGAGCCAAGCTACCACTGGCTATGGACCATCTGCATGCTCATTCAAGCTTTATGTAGTCATATCTTTATCATCAATAATTTGGATTTTTATGTATTTGGATTTTCTTATCAGAAAAGTTCCATAAAGGATTGTTCTTTTTAAAGAGGCCGTATTAGGTCCTATTTCAGTGCCTTGATTTTGGTTTTGATGTTCACTAGAATACGTTTTTGTGCTTGAACATTGAAAAAACACATTATTTTCAGATATTTGACATTGTTGCAGCACCTCTCTTCCCAGTCTGTCAGTAACGCTCTGTTTAGTTCTGTCTCTGTGAAGCCCCTCCTTTCGAAAAGCGCAATGTGCTCTGATTGGTTGTTGTGATTTGTCGACCGCTTTGAGCGTATTTTGGAAATGTCACTCCATAATAACCACCAGTTTCAACATTTCTAACTCAACTCAACCACCCCTTTATTTTGCATGTGCCTTGGGTGGGAATTATTTAAATGAGGAATATTGTGACGTGTTCATTCCTGGAAGAAAGCTCAAGACCACAATCGAGGCGTTTCAGGGAGTTCAGAAACACTGCTGACTGATATAGAGAATAACTCCCTTTGGAGTGACTTTGTAACTTTTTAAACCTTTTTCATTCTCAAACAGCATAAACAGTGACAAAGCATAATTGGTCCTCTTTAAATAATAATTTCCAGAAAATACCAAAAATGAGTAACAGAAATGTTGTGCAAAAACTAGAAGTAGTGAAGTAGTGGTATTATACACTGCCCTGCCTGGTCACTGTTTGTTTTAAATAGGCAAATGCTTAAGAGTCTGTGATTGGATCATTATTGCAGTGGTTATTATGTTTCTAGCATGTAATATGTTTGCCTACAGTTCTTCTAACTCAAACTGATGGTTGTTTAAGAAATGAAAAGCTACACACTCTATGTAGGAAGACACATCATGGCCATATTCCAGGATGGCAATGTCAAGATTCATCAGGCTCAGATTGTGTAATAATGGTTGGTAGGATCATGAAGAATCATTTGCACACATGAATCGTCTCCTCTGAGTCCTTAAATTCAGTGGAAGTCTTTGGGATGTGCTGGAGGAGACTTTACAGAGCGCTGGAGTCTTGCATTGTCAATACAAGATCTGGACCAAAAATTTGATGCACCTCTTGATGGAAATAAATGTTGTGATGTAACTGTTGCCAAACATTTAACATGCATGAAGCTTTGCATAAGCATTTGCCTATTTAAATCCAAACAGCTACTGCCGGGCAGTGTGTATGCGTACGGGATATGTCATGGGGAATTGGGGCGTGTGTGTGTGCAGGTGTGTTTAGCGTGTGTTTGCTCATGCTGAAGTGGCTGTTTGAAAGTGCACACGCAGGACAGTGTGAGTCACAGCTGGTTCTTCCAGCGGCTTTTGAATCAGAGGGAGGGTTTGTCCTTTAATGCCTGAGAGTAACTTTATCAAGTGTGCTGGTTATTTTTGGCAGAAGACGATTGCCGGTTTTAAGAGTTCCCTCACAGGTCACTGCTGGAGAAGCACGGAGAGATAAATATGGGGCTAGAAACTGCCTGCCACCGTTCAGCCAGCCCACTGCCCCCTCATCCTCTGGCCACGCTGATAAACGCATCCAAAGCACTCCCAAAACAAACCCAAGATAAAATCAGGGGCTTTTAATCCCAGGAGGCATGGGATAAGTGCCTGCTCAAAAACAGTTCGGATGAGAAAATGATCGACTGTACAGAATTAAAACGAGAAACATTACAAAGTATAAGCTCAAATAGTGTGTAAAGCTGTTTTTAAAAATAAACAAACAGCTGACGCTTCGCTGTGATTGGCTGATTACACTGTCGATGCGAAAATGCCAGCCTATCATGATTGCAGCCAGTCAAAAAATCGGCCTGAATGTGTCAAACTGGTGAAAATGGATGGGCTAATTACAGAGTAAACAACTCACGCACGCTCGGACATCATCACTTTTGGTCACATCCAAATCGGAACGAACTTGTAATGACTTGAAACGCAAAGTGATTTGTGACTGAGGCAGTTTTAGCGAGCACTCAGCTGAGTTAAATTAAAAGGTGCATCTGCGTGCCTGCCACCGTCTGCGGTGTTTACCGAAAATTTGTTGACTAATGATCTGAAAGAAGGCGACTGCTAATAAAAACAGCTTAACAACAGTTAGTAGTAACTAATGAAATAGATAATAAATGTTCTTGTTACTGTACTATTGAAGTTGTTATTTTATAGGCAACTTGATGAGACTTGTGACCAAAAACGTCATAAAATGCTTCATGTGGTAACATCTAAATGAATTAATTCAAAATAAAAAATATTATCAACCTACACTGCTATTAAAAGGTTTGGGGTCGGTATAGATTTTTTTTTTCTTAAAGACATTCATACTTTTACTTTTTTTTTTTTTTTTTACACTTATGCAAGGACACATTAAACTGATCAAAAGTGACAAGTTACAAAACATTTCTATTTCAGATAAATGCTGTTCTTTTAAACTTTCTATTCATCAAAAGAATCCTGAAAAAAAGTGTTACTGTTTCCACAAAAATATTTAGCAGCCAAATCGTTTTCAGCATTGATAATTAATAATACAGAATGTTTCTTGAGCAACATATGTGACCCTGGACCACAAAACCAGTCACATGGGTCAATTTTTTGAAATTGAGATTTATACATCATCTGAAAGCTGAATAAATTTCCATTGATGTATGGTTTGTAAGGATATGACAATATTGGCAGAGATACAGCTATTTGAAAATCTGGAATCTGAGGGTGCAAAAAAATCTAAACATTGAGATAATCGCCTTAAAAGTTTTACAGTTATGTTTGCGATTTATGCTGCGTTCACTCAAACACAAAAAAATGTTTTTTAAATATATTTATGGTAGGAAATTTACTAAATATCTTCATAGAACATGATCTTTACTTCATATCCTAATGATTTTTGACAAAAAAGAAAAATCTATAATTTTGACCCATACAATGTATTGTTGGCTATTGCCACAAATATATCC
This sequence comes from Scardinius erythrophthalmus, assembly GCF_964197995.2. Lineage (NCBI taxonomy): Eukaryota > Metazoa > Chordata > Actinopteri > Cypriniformes > Leuciscidae > Scardinius > Scardinius erythrophthalmus. The sequence continues at coordinate 26,756,680 of NC_138233.1, read as the reverse complement.
GTGCGACATGTGACTGGTTTTTGTGATCCAGGGTAATGATTTAAAAACATTTTTATACATAGAAAAATAGAACATTTTAAGGTGTAATAATATTTCGCAATATTACTGCTTTTACTGAATTTTTGATCAAATTAACTGAATAAGAAAATTTTACGAGCTTTTGAACGTTTGAACGTTGAGCTTTTATTGTTTCGAATAAGATACACCAAGAAAACTAAAGGATTAGATCAGGTGGGAAAAGCTCCTTAAAGTAACATTTGCAGGTTACCACTTTTTACATTGTGGTTTTAAATTTTAATATTAAATACTTACATATTAATTACAGTGTGGTTTGAAATATTAATATTAAATATTGATGTAAAGCATACAAAAATATGATAGTGTTGGTTGCCTGTTGATAGTGTAAGGCAGATGCCCATATACACTTAACCTGGAAACTGTGCAAACATCCATTTGAACATTGTCAATACATCTTGTATTGACAATGCAAGAGTCCAGCGCTCTGTAAAGTCTCCTCCAGCACATCCTAAAGACTTTCACTGAATTTAAGGACTCAGAGGAGACGATTCATGCGTGAAAATGATTCTTTATGATCCTCCCAACCATTCTTCCACTTTTCCTAATTATCCTAATTTTCCTCTTATTTGTAGGACTACACTCTGACCATGTATTTCCAGCAAGCTTGGCGAGACAAGCGCTTGTCTTACACCGAGATCCCTCTGAATCTAACCTTGGATAACCGCGTCGCCGACCAGCTCTGGGTGCCCGACACCTACTTCCTCAACGATAAGAAATCCTTCGTTCACGGAGTGACAGTCAAGAACCGAATGATACGCCTGCACCCCGATGGCACCGTGCTGTACGGATTAAGGTACGTCCATTGAGGTCATTTTCATTGTCGTTATCGACCTGAAGCTGACCGGTAATCACGTTCGGCAGAGGTCGTTTAACTCCTCTCATAATTCTATCCGAGCGCTGGTGCAAACTATTTGCAATCCACCCACATAACGCGCTCACGACATGTTCTGAGGCCTGTTTTTATTTTCTCTCGCTGCTGATTGCATTATGCCGGTGTAAATGACTCAACATCGGTGTCTATGTTTAGAAGGGATGAAATTGTTGTTGCTAATTCCAAAGCTGCATATTGTGCTTTCTGTTCCTCAGCCTGACAGCAGCGTCCTTATCAGAAGAGTGCTTAAAAATTAAAAATCTGCATTGCAGCAGATAATTCACTCTTATTAAGCTAGCAAAATCAATAAATATAATTTATAACGCTTCATTATGTAAGTGCCCAATTACATAAGCTTTTTTTTTTTTTTTTTACATAACCCAAAAGGGAGAATGCGTGCAGAAACACTAAATGCACATGATGAAACATTGATGGGAATGTGTGAGAGTGCCGTGACCTGGCCCGCAGAACATTGCTGCTGGGACTGCCAGCGCGCTGCTTTGTCAATGGAGACTTTCCTATGTGAGACAGCGCCGGCTGCGGCCACACGAGTGTGTGTGTGTGTGAGCATGTGTTGAGGAGGCAGTAATAGAGCGTTCTCTCTTGTGACATTTGAAATTTAGTGAGAATCTGTGCTCTGTTGCAGTTTGACATAAAAGAGTGTTGGAAGATGGGGTTCTTTGGGTTTGTAAATGCGTTTGTGAGTGTGTGTTTGTGGTGAGTGGGGGTGTGTTGTCCGTCTAGGTGCCCTGCTCCACTAAGCCTGCCAAAGCATGTTCCTCAATTACCAGGAGAAGAAGAAAATAACAGTGCCCTTCTATAACTGTCTGCGAGAGCCCAGTCTGAAAATTTAGCACAGGCAGGTAGATCTGATTATCTTGCTCCTAAAAGACTTCAACCAATAATGCAGACACCGGCCAAGAGATGAAAATACACAGGCTTGAATACAATTTCCAAGTCATAATACAACAACTGAATCATTTTACAGCTTAGCAGTCTGTGTAATGGGCTAATGTCAAAACATTTTCTATGCCTTAGACATTTTCATATTCATTTAGTTTCATATATTTCATCTGTTATTGTTTGGAAACTGTCTTTGATGCATAGTACAGTATACATTTTTTCTTGATTCACATAGCGGTTTATTCTGGCCATAAATCACCTGCTTAGACACAAAAAACCCCAAAGTGATATGTATTTTATGTATCTATTTTCCTTGCTACTGGACGCCTCAAACAAACTCTGAGCATCGTTCAATTCAGTCATTAGTTCTTTCTCAAAAACATACAGTACCTTTATAGTAAACTCTTTTAAACACTACTTTGTTTAAAAAGACCGTATGCCTTTATTCCTGAGAATATGCTTTCTGCTTTTGTGTGGAATGTATATAAAACAGTAAGTGCTATCTTAGGCTGAGACTAAACTCGTTCATTGAAATGTAAACACAATGACTTGGTAACACTTAACTTCAAGCCTTTATGCAATATAAAGGTATTCATAATGTACATTTATACTGCATTATATCTTTTCATAAATAGTTGTAACCAAAGTTAAAATGCTTTATAATATTAGCAGATTCCTTGTTGCATCTGAAATTGGGTGTTTGTCATGTGTTTTAATGCATTATACTTTCCAAAGATGTAAGATTGAGTAGCTAAGTGTTATAATGTATTATAAATGTGGTTATAATTATTCATGAGATTATACAATGCATTATATGGTGCATTACAAGGCATAATTAATGAATTATATATATTATAATGTATTATACATAAAGGCCTTAAGTAAAGTGTTAGTAATGACTTAGTCTGAATTAAACTAACATTGCAAGTAGGGTTTTAGAAGTTATTGGCTTATTGTGTTGCGATGTGTCACATTCACAGCATTTTGGAGCACAACATAACTCGGTATACAAACAATATGAGGTGTTCAGCAAGTCTATGTACTAGGCCCAATTAAGAAGCGTTCCAGTGCACTTCTGTCTAAATGCAATTGACTAATTTGGGATATAATGGACTTAAGCAAATCTAAATGACTACACTTGGTGACTGAGAGAAGAAGAGGTGTTCTGTTTACCATCTAATTTATAGTGGATGAGCCACACAATAAAATGGAGACATGATCATTATTTCTCATTTACAGAAAGGTTGCCTATTATATGGAGGTGAAGTGCATCGGCTGGTGTTATTTTTTTTTCAAGAGACTTGAAGATGTCTAAGGGCAGAATAGGACAGCTTCTATTTATATCCAGCAATAATTTATTTTGTGTGTAATCACACATTCCTGTGCTGTCTTTCTGTGTAAAGGTGGGTGAATACCAGTGCAGCAGGAAAACTCAGATAGGACATTCAGCACTGAAAGGAAAATTGCTGAACTTTCTGCAGAATTCAATACCACGTACTTCTCTTGCACTTTATCTCCCATTCTGTCAATAGTGGCTTAGCAGGATCACCAAAGAAATATATATTAAATATATTATAAAATATATAAAAGTAAACACTCTGATCTTAATGTGACACTTGCCTTCTTTGCTTTTCACTATAAGAAAAGCTTCTGCAAATTAAATTTATGTTTAAAAACATATCTTCAGTGGGTAAATTCAACATGAACTCTAAATTGACCCTATTTAATAAAAAAAAAAAAATTATGCTTTGAAGGTATACATTTTATCACTTCATGCTGGGAATGCACGATATATCGGCCACCATATCAGTATCGGCCGATATGTTCATCTTTAATAGCCGCTTTCCGACCGGAGGAACCTTTTCACAGTTCCTAGAACTATTGGCTATAGTACCCGGATGTCGGCGTGTTCGCACCGCAGGAACTAGGAACGGTTTTAGTTCTAGGAACTCAATTTGTAGGAACTAATTTAGGTCCTACTTCAGAGTAGGGTCTAAACCAGCACTATAGGAACTACCCGTGACGTTAGTGTTCGCTGATTGGCCGAACGCACGCGGAACACCAGCACCCGCCATTTTTAAAACAGCTAGAATGTAAACACACAGATTATAGCCTATATATTTACTCCATAAACTAACTATACAAACATGGAAAACGGTGATAGGTGGGTCTCTAAACCTTTATGCTGAAGAGAAAATCCAACGCAACTTTGAGGGGACCAAGCCAAACATGATTATGTAGGCTAATAACCTTTTTTCATATACTGTCTACTTTCTATAACAGTTCTATCTAATAACATATTAAACAGTACTGTGTTAGACAGATCGCTAACTAATAAACACAGAGAATGCGAGCATTGTTTGCTCTGGCGTTCTCAGCGCCGCCAAAATAAAGGTCCGTCGCGCCTTCAAAATAAAAGTCACCGTGCTTGCGTCACTCCCTTACCCCTCCTACCAGTTCCTATGGCCACTTGGCCAGTGCGAACGCAAACAGCAAAACCGAGTTTGGGGGAGAGTAGTCCTTAGAACTGTTTAGAAGTGGACAGTTCCTAGAACTAAGTTCCTGTAACTACTTGGTCGGAAAGCGGCTAATGTTAATGATAAATATATATGTTTAATGATAAATAATGGATTATTTCCTTCATCTGAGACACTTCACATGGCTTTTAATGGTGAGACTTTGGGTTTTGTTATCAGGGTCTCAAAAATTGGATTTGGATTTATCGACCAATATATCGGTTATCAGCTTTCAAATATGAAGAATTATCGGTTATCGGTATCGGCCAAAATGTTCATATCTGTGCATCCCCCTACTTCATGCATTCCCTAGGAATTCAACACATGACCTTGGCGTTGCTAATGCTATGCTTTACAGGAAAAAGTCACATTCCGAGTTAGTATGTGCACATTATTATTTATCTAAAGAAAAAATGTGTCTTTAATCTCTCATCAAAATGTGCTCCGCCTCTGAAATTACATTCCATGTCTTCAGATGTCACCAAGTCCTCTCATTTGTCAGCCCATCCCTTTCCAACCAATTGTTATATATAAATTACAGACCATTTTTCCCCATCCAAGCATTCACTGCACTTTTTGAAAATCCCATTCTAGTAATTCAGTGTATGAAATCCTTGATCCAGTTCGGGACTAAGATTTTCACTGCAGCGTTTTCAGCGCGTCCTCTTGCCACCCTCAGTGTAATTTAGTCAGAACCCCTGCGTTGTGTGTTGCAGCGCGGGCCTTAGTAAACAAGGTCGTTTGGAATAAAGGTACACATGATGCCTTGGGGTCTGTACCCAACCCTTACATGAACCTGTGTTTTGCACGGGGAAACCGTAGTGCTGCAGCCCGGCCATGATAGATGGGTGGATTCATGAAGTTTAGTGTGTTGGTGAAGAAAGCGGTCTTGAATGTATGCGGAGGAGAAGACCACAGTGTCGGTGGGTTTCAGTGCAGGGAAGTAGCAGTCTAATGGCACTATAGAGTAAACATCTCCGACTTTTATTCATCAGACCCTTTTCAAGCTGATACAAGCTGCCAGAGGCGTTAAGCGGCACTAAACCGGTGAGGGTCAGGCCTAGCTTCCTTCTGCTCTTAATATATTGAGCCAAGCCCTCTTCAGCCAGATACAAATCAACCAGTAAGCAGCAGGTCACCGTGAGAGAGAGAGAGCAGAGAACTGAGAGATGAGAAAGAGAGACTGAGAGCAAAATCTATTTTTAAGTTTTTCTTCCCAACTCGCAGACTACTACAAATATACCTATGAACTTTTAGTTAAATAAGCATCTATTTTTGGCAAAAGTACAGTATACAGTTAATAGACTCATAATGAGAAAGACTAGTTTATAATTTCAGATTTAATAGAAGAAGCCGGAGTATTTGGTGTGGTTGGGGGCAGTTTATAACACCTGACAAATAATGATATTAACCTACTTTCACATAAGCTCACACATCTGGGTTATGATGTCATTGCTTTAATAAGCAGTTATATATTTGCTTTGTTTTCTCCTTTATATGGTACTATTTATTTTAGCTGAATAATGTGTTTAAATGAAAAGTTTAAGTGGGAATTAAAAAATTAAATCCTGTTTACAAAAATATATCTTATCTTCAGTGTCACATGATCCTCCAGAAATCATTCTAATATGATGATTTGCTGATCAAGAAATATATATATATTTTTTTTTTTATTATCAGTGTTGAAAACAGTTGTTGCTTGATATTTTTGTGGAAACCATTTCTTCAGGATTGTTTGATGAATAGCAAGTTCAAAAGAACAGCATTTATTTGAAACATTAACAATGTCTATTATGTCACTTGATCAATTAAATGCATACTTGCTGAATAAAAGTATTAATTTCTTTCAAAAAACAATAAAAAAATGCACTAATCCCAAAGTTTTAAATGGTAGTGTATAATCGGTTGTTCTTAGATGGATGGAAAACCGAATTGAGCATGTGCTGAATAAGCATCATCATTCTAGCTTATTTATGATTAATGAAATTTAGTTTGTTATAAATTTCCCCCGATACAACAGCCAATGGTTTTCCCTAGCACAGAGAAAAAGAGACGTACTGTATGTAGTGAAAGAAAGGCGGAAGATGGAAAGAGACGGAGAAGATAAAAGAGGGGTTCAGAGATTGAGTAAGGGTTAACAATGTTAAGAGAGAGAGAACGAGAGAAAGAGGAAGTTATCATGAGGCTGATCAACTTGAGGGACATCGAGGCTCCATGTGTCTCTCCACCACTAACTCTTCTCACAGCTTTCCAACAACACACTTCCACAGACACCAAACCTCATCAGCTAGAGGGACCAATATCTCTCTAATCTATCCATCTTTTAGACATCAGAAATGCACAGAGACTTTTTGCTGATGATGTAGCAACCTATAAATAGCCTGTTATTTTTACCTCTGCCATCTTGGCCTAATTTCCTGATTTCCCAGAGCTCCCAGTACTTCCACCACGCTTCCTGTGGAATTGTGATTGCCGACTGGTGCACTAGGAATCTCCAGAGTGTTGATGTTTTTAGCATGCTGATTTATGACCGTAGCGTTGTGAACAAAGAAAGAGATGAGGCTTGTTCTCACTACATGCTGACAATGCTGACTGGATGATTAAAAATTGCAACCCACAAAAATTCAAAAAATATATAGTGCCTCGCACACCTGAATCAGTCATAGGTGCGTTGGATGATTGTACGTTGCAATATTAGCTAGAAAAATATGTTAGGGATAATGTATAGCGAGGCGGTTGTTATAGCGAATAACAACCCCGACAGGCTTAACGGGACTTATACCATGGTCTGGGTGAATACTCGATTCTGATTGGCTGCAGGGTGTCCGTTAAAAAGTGATAATGTACACCTAGGAAAGGCATCCCGTCAATTTTCCTGATGACAGTTCTAAATGATTGCGCTGGCTCAAACTCACTGATCAACTGCTGCAGTCGGGTCGCTGTGGCCATGTTGCTTGGCAACGCCTGTATACGGGAGATATTAAATAGTGCGCTCGACTTAATAAATAAAAACCCTCACGATTTTTACTCTAAAACACATTAAAGTATTATTAATTGATTAAATATTTCTTTCTTTCGTAAGTGACCATGGTATAAGCGGGTTAATGCCCGACGAGGTGTCCATTGTCAGGTATTAATGGACTTCGGCGGAGGCAACCGGCCTCGCCGTGACGCCGTCGTCCATTAATACCTGATAATGGACACCTCGTCGGGCATTAACCCTTACTTGAATCAGCCTGAAGGGGTTGTTATTCGCTATAACAACCGCCTCGCTATACATTATCCCACTTATTACATGGCTACCTTCAAAATAAATAAATAATTTGACACAAAATATTGATTTAAAAAGGAGTTTATTGATTTAAAAACGATTGTATTGCTTCCGTTAAAGAAAATAGTCCGTTCCGCGTCCATAGCAACGCTCTGTTTTTCATGGCAACGGTGTGTTATACTTGTCAAGAAATAACAGACCGCATTCTACATTGGAATTCAACCAAGCCATGTAATAAATATAATTAAAATATTTTAATGAGCAATGTTTTGTTTAAATTAACCTTCCAAAAACATACAAAATGCAAGCACATTTGAGAAGAGTACAATCAGCTGTCAGTAATAATTATCACCACAACTTCAATTACGAAAGGAACAAACGAAAATTCAATTCTACACCCAAATGTACAATGATACACAAAAGTCTCACACCTTATGTGTATTGTAAGCCTGAGGAAGGTCAATTGACAGAAATGTTACTCATTAAAATATTTGAATTTTTTTTTAATTAATTACTTAATTAACTTTGAAACTCTAAAATGCCACAAAATCAAGTGTAAAATGATTGTGACATGTTAAAGTCACCATGAAATCAAAATGGACAATTCTTCTTTTTTTTTTTCTTTTTTTTTTTTTTTTACACAGAATGTTGCAGTGCTTATTATAAATGATTTATCTATGCACATCATTATTTTAAAATTCATGCTCCAAACGGCATCTCTTCTCCTCATTATGCGTGTCTCGGCGGAGGGTGGGACTAAATACCCTCCTCAACTGACTGCAAACTGGCATTCAGATTCAGATCATTCAGAACGCCCAACTTCCTACGATCCAAACTATTCCCCAGGACCAAATCAAGTACCACCCTACATTTTTCCCTAATTCCAGAAACCGTTTCACTCGTATATTCATCACAATAGGGAAGAAAAGACTATTGCAGTTTCTGTTTCACGCCAACCTTAAATGGATTTTGTTCTTGCTCTTTTAAATGTCATTTCCTAATCAATTTGGTTAAAACCAGGGTGGATACTTTCACATTTCTCTGCCAAAAAGAAAAAGCCGCCCTAAAAAACAAAGTTGCACTCCCGTCCATTGCGGAATTCATGTAAAAGGCTCTCGAATTGAATTGTGAGCTAAATTATTAACGATAAGCAGTTCTCCAGATTAAGTTTTAACAACCCACATGAAGTTCAGGGACATCTATTAAATTTTAGTTTGCAGACCTCTTTTTAATTTCCTGTGAAAATGCTGCAGCAGTTGGGTCAGCCTCAAAAGACTTCAGGTAATGAGGACTTTGTCCACCACAGATTATGGCATTTGGAAGTGAACATCAAAACTTCTTCCATACTTGCTCATTAAACCTTTTATTTTATAGAATACATTTATAGAATAGCACAATTTTTCTCGACAGCATCCGACTCCAAACAGATCTGCAAACCATTTGCAGGCTGTGGCCCACCAGTCTTTTCCATGTCACTCTGAGCTTTAGATGTGAGACTGGTCTGATTATATAGATGGAGGGTTGCTCTTGCCCTGCCTTGTCTCGGTTGTCCTTGAGAAGCGTCAGTAATCCCCACAGTCCCTTGTCTCTGCTTTGCATTCAGGATCACCACCACCGCTGCCTGTATGATGGACCTGAGGCGATACCCGCTGGATGAGCAGAACTGCACGTTGGAGATCGAGAGCTGTGAGTGTTGCACCTTTTTATCCTTCTTGACCCAGCTCAGATCCTCTCACTGGACCAGATCCATGCATCTGTTTTTCATCATCACCCTGACTAGAGGTCAACCGATAGTGTTTTTAAAAACAATATTCTGAAAAATTATTAAAAACAATAAAATATGTCATTATAATATTATTGTTTATAATAGTAATAATGTATAAACTGTTGTATTATTATGAAGTAGTTTGTTTGTTGTTTTTTTGTTAATAATTTGTATTTATGCCATGACTAGAGGTCAACTGATATTGTTTTCAGGATTTTTCTAGCATTTATTTTCATGTTGAACTATTTTTTTTTTATTTTTTTTTATTTTTATTATAATAATGAAAAATGATTTTTCACATAATAATGAAAAAATATTATTAAAAACAATAAAATATGTAATAATAATAACATATATATACATATATAAATATTTATAATTATATTATATTATATTATATTATATTATATTATATTATATTATATTATATTATATTATATTATATTATATTAAAGTTTTTTTATTAATAATTTGTGTTTATGCCATAAATATAATGGTATTATTTTTATTATTATTATATATTGATAATAATAATATAATCACAAATGTAATTTCATTTTTATGCAACACTGTAACTACTATGTAACATTAAAGGGATAGTTCACCTAAAAGTGAAAATTAGCCCATGATTTACTGACCCTGAAGCCATCCTATATGACATACTTATTTCAGACGAATACAGTCAGAGTTATATTAAAAAATGTCCTGGCTCTTCCAAGCTTTATAATGGCAGTGAATGGCGTTTCTGTTTTGAAGTCCATAAAAGTGCATCTATCCCTCATAAATGTGCATCTATCCCTCATAAATGTGCATCTATCCATCATAAAAGTGCATCTATCCATCATAAAAGTGCATCTATCCATCATAAAAGTGCTCCACACAGCTCCGGGGGTTTATAAAGGCCTTCTGAAGTAAAGCGATGCGTTAGTGTAAGAAAAGTATCCATATTTAAGACGAGACACGGCAGGCAAAAACCTCGTTTTTTTTTTTTTACTGGTCAATTTTGAGATTTTTGGATATTTGTCTTCAATAACATGTCTTCTTTCAGACTTGTGGTGAAAAAAAGTCAGAAATACACATTTAGGTCTTTATTTTACTACACTTTGTCGGTTTGCGTCTGTAGATTTCTCATAAATTCAACAAAAGTTGGCGTACTTAATCAACATGTTGCTGCTCCCTGTCATCACATGCACCGCTGGAAAGCTCTCTCTCTCCTGTACAATCCTGTCGGATCCAAATATGGTCATTTCCTTTTTATCAACAACCAATCGTGAAAGTGAAAGGGCTGAATGCGTGATCTCATTGGCTGATGATAAATCTTTAATGCCCATTTTCTCAAAATGACTTTTTTCTCATACTCCAAGTCTGAAATCTGCACTTCAGTAGCACATATATACACCAAACTTTCCAGTCTTGTTCCTAGTTATATTATGAAGACATTTACAAAGGGATTTGTAATATATTATTCCTAGCCTGATTTATATAACATTTTATTCCAAAAAACATGGCGAAAATCATTTTTTTAAGGCTATTGACAGTATATTCTGATTTACAGGATAACAAAAGTAGATATCCATAAATCCCTCTGTAATTTTTTCCCATCTAATATGTGAACACAATGAAAAGAGAATTTTTAATCTGGCTTCATCCAATACTCAGATTTATACAAAATTCTAGCTTCCGGCCAAACGGCCATACGCTGTCTACTTGCGCCTAAAGCGCAACTTACGCAACTTGTGACGTCAGAAGTAGCGTAGTGCGTCATGGCGTAGCGTAAATATCAGCAGTACGTCGCAGTACGTCGCATTACTCGCATAAGTTGCACTTTTCAAAGTTTCTAAACTTTCTAAGGGTTTAAAGAAGGATATTTTTCTTACACAAACGCATCGCTTCAGAAGGCCTTTATTTACCCCCCCAGAGCCATGTGGATTACTTTTGTGATGAATATATGCACTTTTGTGATGAATATATGCACTTTTGTGATGAATAGATGAACTTTTATGATGGATAAATGCACTTTTATGATGGATAGATGCACTTTTATGATGGATAAATGCACTTTTATGATGGATAGATGCACTTTTATGATGAATAGATGCACTTTTATGATGGATAGATGCACTTTTATGATGAACAGATGCACTTTTATGATGAATAGATGCACTTTTATGATGGATAAATGCACTTTTATGATGGATAGATGCACTTTTATGATGAACAGATGCACTTTTATGATGAATAGATGCACTTTTATGATGGATAAATGCACTTTTATGATGGATAGATGCACTTTTATGATGGATAGATGAACTTTTATGATGAACAGATGAACTTTTATGATGAATAGATGCACTTTTATGATGGATAGAAGCACTTTTATGATTGATAGATGCACTTTTATGATGAATAGATGCACTTTTATGATGGATAGATGCACTTTTATGATGAATAGATGCACTTTTATGATGGATAGATGCACTTTTATGATGAACAGATGCACTATTATGATGAATAGATGCACTTTTATGATGAATAGATGCACTTTTATGATGGATAAATGCACTTTTATGATGGATAGATGCACTTTTATGATGGATAGATGAACTTTTATGATGAACAGATGCACTATTATGATGAATAGATGCACTTTTATGATGGATAGAAGCACTTTTATGATTGATAGATGCACTTTTATGATGAATAGATGTTTTTTTATGATTGATAGATGGACTTTTATGATGAACAGATGCACTTTTATGATGAACAGATGCACTATTATGATGAATAGAAGCACTTTTATGATTGATAGATGCACTTTTATGATGAATAGATGCACTTTTATGATTAATAGATGCACTATTATGATGGATAGATGCACTACTATTATGATGAATAGATGCACTATTATGATGAATAGAAGCACTTTTATGATTGATAGATGCACTTTTATGATGAATAGAAGCACTATTATGATGAATAGATGCGCTATTATGATTCACTATTATGATGAATAGATGCACTATTATGATGAATAGAAGCACTTTTATGATTGATAGATGCACTTTTATGATGAATAGAAGCACTTTTATGATTGATAGATGCACTATTATGGATAGATGCACTTTTATGATTGATAGATGGACTTTTATGATGAATAGATGCACTACTATTATGATGAATAGATGCACTATTATGATGAATAGAAGCACTTTTATGATTGATAGATGCACTTTTATGAATAGATGCACTTTTATGATTGATAGATGCACTTTTATGATGAATAGATGCACTATTATGATGAATAGAAGCACTTTTATGATTGATAGATGCACTTTTATGATTGATAGATGCACTTTTATGATGAATAGATGCACTATTATGATGAATAGATGCACTATTATGATGAATAGAAGCACTTTTATGATTGATAGATGCACTTTTATGATAAATAGAAGCACTTTTATGATTGATAGATGCACTATTATGATGGATAGATGCACTATTATGATGAATAGATGCACTACTATTATGATGAATAGATGCACTATTATGATGAATAGATGCACTATTGTGATGAATAGAAGCACTTTTATGATTGATAGATGCACTTTTATGATGAATAGATGCACTTTTATGATTGATAGATGGACTTTTATGATGAATAGATGCACTTTTATGATGGATAGATGCACTTTTATGATGAACAGATGCACTATTATGATGAATAGATGCACTATTATGATGGATAGATGCACTTTAATGATGGATATATGCACTTTTATGATGGATAGATGCACTTTTATGATGAATAGATGCACTTTTATGATGGATAAATGCACTTTTATGATGGATAGATGCACTTTTATGATGGATAGATGCACTATTATGATGGACAGATGCACTTTTATGATGAATAGATGCACTTTTATGATGGATAGATGCACTTTTATGATGAATAGATGCACTTTTATGATGGATAGATGCACTTTTATGATGATAGATGCACTTTTATGATGGATAGATGCACTTTTATGATGGATAGATGCAGTTTTATGATGAATCGATGCACTTTTATGATGGATAGATGCACTTTTATGATGGATAGATGCACTTTTATGGACTTTCAAAACAGAAACGGCCATTCACTGCCATTATAAAGCTTGGAAGAGCCAGGACATTTTTTTTAATATCACTCCGATTGTATTCGTCTGAAAGAAGAATGTCATATACACATAGGATGACTTGAGGGTGAGTATATGATGGGCTAATTTAAATTTTTGGGTGAACTATCCCTTTAAGCTTAAAATGCTACGCTCTTGAGAGTGATTGGCTATTAGGTAAACAGCTGAATAATTTATGTAGGCAATGCATTAAGTAAGTCACTCTACCTGTTTACAATGTTGTTTCTTGTCGAACGCACAGTGGTTTAATAGTGTTGTCGGGTTCTGTTCTGTAGAAGTGCTGCCATTGATCTGTAAACCCTAACACAACTGACCAAATAGAAAAGTATGTTAAAAACATAGGTTCAACCGCTAATCGGTTATCTCTCAGCCAGACCCATCTGATGCCAGGACCTTTAAACACAGATGATGTGGTTGTTCAGCTGTGCCATGACAGCAATGGTAAATTATGCATTTACAGCCATAACAAAAGCTAATCATCTCCCTCTTTATCAAGATGAATGGGCTTTCTATTTTGTCATTATTGCCTGTAATTGTGTGTAACGCAATTTTTCTTGTAATAAAAAGTGCGAGACATAGGAGAAGAATGAGAGGTCTTCTCAGTGTGTTATCTGCGTCCCTGGAGTCATGGATTACAGCGCTGTGATGTGATGCTCAGGCACAGGCTGACTCCGTTTGATCATTAAGTTGCCAGAAGCGTTAAGCAGCACAAAAACAGTGAGGGTCAGGCCTGGCTTCCTTCAGCTACTAACACATTGCGCAGTATTCTGTTTCTCCCTCTTTCTCTCGCTCTATCCCTCCATTCCTGTCTCTTTTCCCACTTCAACTCATTCCATCCTCTTCTCTTCAGGGCGTTTTTTTTCATTTAAGAATCGGCTCACTTTTATTCCATGAGTGTACATTTGAATTGAATTGAGCATGGCCCAAAGCATGTTGAATTGAAGTGAGAGTGGAAAACAGTCAAAGGAATATGCATTTAATGTGTAGTATATGTAATATGCTAAATATGCACATTTATTTTTTATATGTAAAATATATTTTTTGCTCATAACTAACTTCAACACGGTTAATGCGATTAATGCAATTATCAAATACACACACAAACATATATGTGTACTTAACTGTGCTTTGAGGACAAATTTGTACCCAGAAGTGACCAAAACTTGACAAAATCTCCAAAAACTTCCCTTTAGGGATGTCCTCATTTGTAAATCTGAAATTATTAAAGTTTTTTTTTAAAATGTAAAAATGCAGAAAGTTTTCTGTGATGGATAGGTTTAGGGGTAGGGTTAGTGTAAGGGGATAGAATATACAGTTTGTACAGTATAAAAGACCATTCCGTCTATGTGTGTGTGTGTGTGTGTTTATGTGTGTATAATGTCAAGTTCAGTCATGAAATTTTAGTTTCCAAGCAATCACATCACTACCACATGGCACAAGTTGATTTGGCGTCTACTGATCCTGCAGCCAATGAGACAATTGAATAATATATTTTATATATATATATATATATATATATATATATATATATATATATATATATATATATATATATATATATATATATATATATATATATATATATATATATATATATATTTAGTCAAACCAATTTTTTTTCAGACTTCTTGCTATCATAACTTGCATAAATGAACTATAGTGTCCTGCACCCACTAGTAAAACAAATATCAAAAATGAATTGGTTTGAGTGTGTGTGTGTGTGTGTGTATATATATATGTTTATATATATATATATTAGAATACTGCATCCTGTTTTTGGCTAATCTAATTCAACTTGCATAAACTTGGCATTCTCGATTCAGTTCCGCATGGCGCACAACCCTGCTTGTCTTTCATTTTCTCTCCCACACTCTCGTTTCTCATCGATCTCTCTTTTCCAGCGTCTCAGCCCTTTCGCATGCACACACTTGCACGCACAATTGCGTGTTTTTCCTCGTAAATTTCATCCGCATATCTGTGCTCGGTGTCAGAAAGCAGAGGGCTGGGATGTAACATCCTGGAAGAGAAATGTTTTGTGTCAGCCTGTGTTATTTCATGCAGGCTAATGAGACACAAGCTAAAGCCTACTTTTCCCTGATAATCTTGATTCTTGATACATTTTTAATGGCCGCGATTCAGAAACAGATTTTAAAGCATAGCAAAGTAGCAGCTCTCCGCTCGAGTCAGTCACCTCTGATGTGGATTCCAGCTCGCCTTGTTCTCGTCCTTTTTCTTTCGAGGCCCTGAGGGAATAACGGAGCAGTAGCAGTAACCCCTCAGAGCAGAGTAAAGTGATGTGATCTATTGACGGTAATCAGCCAGTCAATTGACAGAATCAGACGCGGTGGCACAGGGATAATAGTTTTAATGGAAAGTGAAACACCAGTCCTTCCCAGTCCGGCAGCGGTTTCCTCCAGAGTCCTC
Organism: Scardinius erythrophthalmus; assembly: GCF_964197995.2. Classification (NCBI taxonomy): domain Eukaryota; kingdom Metazoa; phylum Chordata; class Actinopteri; order Cypriniformes; family Leuciscidae; genus Scardinius; species Scardinius erythrophthalmus. Next base: position 26,740,671 of record NC_138233.1, on the reverse strand, counting down.
GGCTCTCTCTCTCTCTCTTGTGCTCTCTCGCTTTTCGTCTGCTCGCCGTTTAAAAGCCTTTTCAGACTGCGGGGTGAACACGACTCAACCTTACGTGGTTATGGTCTCCAAATGCTCCCACGCTAAGAAGACATATCTTATGATTGTCACATGGCTGAAGCTCTTGTCGTATTTACATCTCATGCTCTCTGGCCCATTAAACGAATGGAAAAAGCCGTATTTGTTATCTTTGTCGCTGAGTAGTTCATTAATGCTTTATAAGGCCTGCAGCTTTGTTGGCCTTTTTAAGTCTGTACCTGGTTGCTAAGTCATGCAGAGATAACTCCCTTGAATATGAAGAAATCTGAAGCTCATCTTTAATTATTCAATACACTAAATAGGTCACTGGTTCTCATTATAAGTTGCACGCAGACAAACTGGTACAGACGGAGAAGGAACCTTAGCGAGGACGGAGAACAAGCAAACACACAAATTCCTTCACGGATGTGCATTCGTGTCTGTTTCATAACCAGCTGTCCCCTTACATAATTTAATGATTACTTGTTTTGAAATCTAAATGTCACCGTCAATATTTATACGGCACTTTCCATAAATATGGTGCACGTTTGAGTATTAAAAACACAGAAACCATGTTTTTGGTTGCGAGGACTATTGGATCTCTTCAATGTGTTGGTAGAATTTAAGAGTGTGAAATTGGCCACATGGCCCAAAGCATTTTGAATTGAAATTAATTTTGAAATAAGTGAAGAATACAATTAAAGGAATTTTAAGTTTTATTTTATTTTTTATGTATATTTTTTGCTAACTAACTTCAAAACAGTTAAAACGATTAATCAAAAAACGTGTTTTCCCCTTTAAATTTTGGTTTGTCCCACCAGAGGTTAAAGGGATAGTTCACTTTGAAATTAAATTTTGGTATGTTTTAGTTTACCTCAAGGGCATCCAAGATGTAGGTGTCTTTGTTTCCGCAGTAGTTTCAATTTGATATTTTTAAGTCAAACCGTTCTTGTCTGTCAGTCATATAATGCAGGTCTATGGTCACTGTCTCAAAGAGCATGCACAGAGTCCAAATTAAAACAATTCCCCATGGTCCAAATTAAACAATTCCCCATCGTAAGTACACATTGATGGCCTAAGACACGAAACGAGCGGTTTGTGTGAGAAAACGAACAGTATTTATATCGTTTTTACCTCTACACAACCACGTCCAAGTGATCTGAGGGCGCGCACGCTTCCTGGTGTGTGTGACGTGTGCGTTCTGGCTTAGTCTGCGCAAGTGCCGAAAAGTGTACAAGAGGTAAAAACTATATAAATACTGTTCGTTTTCTCACACAAACCGCTCATTTCGTGTCTTAGGCCATCAATGTGTACTTACGATGGGATATTGTTTAATTTGGACTCTGTGCATGCTCTTTCAGATAGTGACCATAGACCTGCATTATATGACTGACTGACAAAAACGGTTTGACCTAAAAATATCAAAATTGAAACTACTGCGGAAACAAAAGACACCTACATCTTGGATGCCCTTGAGGTAAGCTAAAACATACCAAAATTTAATTTCAAAGTGAACTATCCCTTTAACCCTCTTGGTTAAACTGTTAAAGCAACGTACAACGTCGTCATTTTGACAATATATTAAGTTTAAAGTAATTGTGGTAAAAATAACATAATATGGATGTTTTCCACACATAACCTCATTCCATTTTCTTGTTGATTGCATAATTTATAAGTATTAAAAACAATCTTTTGTTCTCAACTAGTTGTTGAGTGACATCTTAATTCAGGCTACATTTACAACCCTGTCACCCTTATTTGCATAGTTATTAAGTATGTTTTTAGACATTCTCCAAATATTGATTGAAAATAATGTTTTAATGTAAATGAATAGAAAACAATTGTCTTATAATATCTAATATTTAAATTGACCTCCTGAGGATGATGATCACCTCCTTTGACTGAACAAAAATGTAATAATTATAATTTTGTGATAATTATATATATTTGTTTGTTGCAAAAGGAAGTAATGCAGTCTTTTTCCAGAGCTCATTTCCTGCTGCTGTTCCTCATATGTGCTCATATGTAAGGTTTGTTTTAACACGCATGTGTTTGGGATCCTCCAGATGGCTACACTACAGACGATATCGAGTTTTACTGGCGAGGGGGAAACGGAGCCGTTACGGGGGTGGAGAGGATAGAACTGCCTCAGTTCTCCATCGTGGACTACAAACTCATCTCGAAGAACGTGGTTTTCTCTACAGGTTGAATTTATTCTCTTTTCTGTGTGTTGTACAGTTGGGAGCACGAGTCAGATCTGTTCAAAAGTAATGTTTGATCTACTCTAGGGGTGGGCGGTATGACCAGAATATTATATCACAGAATGAGCAGTTTCATTACGAGAACGGTACACACATGAAGTTAATTTGACTGCAAATTATATATTTACAAATGAAAGGTATTTCATCTCATTTCATTTATTTTTCATTTGAACCTTGAAGGACACAAACCAAAAGATGTGAATATTCAAGACTCGAGTTAAAGACAAAAGTAAACCCAATATTATAAAATGGATGGAGTTCTTTCAATTGTTTATGAGCCACATTCAAAGCCTTCACGTGCAGAAGGCCAATAGACTGGGATGCCGCCCTGTCCTGGTATGATCCCTACACTTTAACCATGAAATTATTACAAACTGAAATGCTGTGGTGCAGATGTTATTGCATGCGTATATATAGTTACAGTGTCCTTTTGCTAAACCTTGAAGCGATGTATGCGATGAGTAAGCATGTGAGTAAGTGCACATAATTTGTGTTTTTCTCCAGTCTTATTATCATCACTGGTCTGCCTTTCAGGAACAGATAAAGTCACGCAGTCTGGCTGTCTGACTCTACCCACATTCTCAGACACTGCGCTTATTACTGTGACCTGTTCTGCCACCTAATATATATTTGTGGTGGCCTGTTTGTTTACTAGAGATAGACCAATGCATTGATTTATCAAATTAAAGCTATCAGCAGTCTGCAAAGAGCAAGAAAAAGGCTGATGTTAAAAAACTGGTTATTGATGATCTTGTTTATTCACATCACTGTTAAAAAGTTTAGGGTCAGAACAATTTTTTTATTTTTTTTATTCAGCAAGGATGCATTAAATAGATCAAAATTGACAGTAAAAGATTTCTCTTAAAAAAAAAAAAAGCTTTCTATTCATCAAATAATCCTAAAAAAATTATCCAGGTTTGCACAGTAAAAATATATATTTTTTTAAACATTGATAATAATAAGAAATGTTTCTTGAGCAGCAAATCATCATATTAGAATGCTTTCTGAAGGATCAGGTGATGCTGAAAAATCACATGATTTATTTTCATTTGAATTATTTTAAATTGTAATAATATTCCACAGTATTGTTGTTACTGGAACAAAATTGCTGTATTTATGATCAAATAAATGCAGCCTTGGTGAAGATAAGAGATGTCTTTAAAATTAATCATAAATACAGACACCAAACTTTTGAATGGTAGTGCCCGATTATTGCAATTTCCAAAATGAAGCATCTCTAGATTTGACTATAGAGCATGAGTGAAACTGTCCTTCTCTCTGTTTTTTTTGGACCAGGTTCTTATCCACGCCTGTCTCTGAGTTTCAAACTCAAGAGGAACATTGGTTACTTCATCCTGCAGACCTACATGCCCTCAATCCTAATCACCATCCTGTCCTGGGTATCCTTCTGGATCAACTACGACGCTTCTGCTGCCCGTGTGGCTTTAGGTGGGACATCTGATCAAGTGATGTGTGTTGACTAACTGCATACCCTCTATATGCGAGTTGAGTTGCTGGAGATGATTGCTGGGCTCATGGTGACCACTCTGTACTGTATCTTTATTCTCTGTGCTCAGGGATTGGCTATGATGGTTCTTTGGATTTCTAGTACTTGTTTTACAGCCTCTCATTGCAGTTGAGTAATACATCAGTGACTGTGATTTTGCCGAGACATGTTTCTGTATCAACATCCTTGTTGGTTCTGGAACAACATTCCTATTGAGTGCTGCAGTGATGATGTGTTGTTTTTTTTTTTTTGTCACCCCTGGTTCCCTCAACTAAAAACCAATTGGATTTTTTTTCGTTGGCTTTTGGATTATTGCAGAAAATAAGCTCTGTGACTAACAAAAGTCTATGATTCTTTCCCATTTTGTTAATCATGATAATCTTCAAAAATTAGCATTTTGAATTTTGAAGCTAAACATATATAAACGAACTACATCACAGTCTGATGACTTTCAGACAACTCTTTCAGTCTTTATTTAAAAACATTTTCCATGAAAGTTTAAAGTGTAATAGTTTGTCAGAGTGTGATTATAAACATAATGAGGCTGTAAAAGCGGCTTTATTTCAGGCATTTAACTAACAACCCATTAAAAAACCCATTGACTTCGAGACGATGGAATCGGAAGTGCTAAAATGCTAACTCGTTTCTGGGATTTAGGAGTCATGCTTGCAGCACTCTATTAACAAATCTGATTTTAGGTTCCATTTGTAGTCAAATGTGGGATATTCCTACTTGATGATATCTCAGATTTCCAGAGGTGTTCCATTTACTCCCCACTCAAAAGATGACGTACAGGGAAACAAAAAACCAGTAGAGAATAAGTGATGATACGCATTCATTTTGCAGGTGTGAGATTTCCTGCACATTTTTGTTTTTTTTACACATCTTTCTTTTCAAAAACTTGCAAAATAGGTTACGTCTTATAATGTTGGAGCTTTGACTCACTGATTCTTTGCATTTGCTCAAATGTCATTACTTTCTACATACTCCAGAGTGGCGTCATATTTGTGTGACGTCAAGCTAGTTTAATAGTTTGTAGTCAGATTTTTAACTGACACCATGAGGTTAGGGCTCTATAGTCGCTTCAGTTGACCAAGGACCGCCCACTTAACTCTTTCCCCGCCAGCTTTTTTTTAAAAAGTTGCCAACGTTGTTGATAATTTTAATAAAGGTTTCATGGCCCCCTGAGATTTGTTTTGAATGAATATCTGAACATGTATATCAAAAGAAAGAACAGAGCCTCTGATTTAGAACAAATTTTTTTTTTTATTTTAACTAAATGGATTTTTTTTACTTGAATGTGGGTGTTTCAGCAATTTTTTTTCCAAAAAGCTAAGAAAATATTTTCTTCAAAGACAACAATATGCATAAGCAATACTTTTATGGTTTGTTTCTGCACCTGTTTGATCTGGAGATTTTCTACTCTTACAGAAGATGCGATTAGCGCCTCCTATCGTATAACCATATAACTTAAAATTTAGTTTTTTTGAAGCATTGTCTTATAAATGATGGAAAATTCCATCAATGACGGGGAAAGAGTTCCTACTTAGGAAGAGGTCGCCTGTAAAGCGACCAATAACTGTTAATTTGTTCAACATCATGTTTAAGTGTGGTTAAAGGTCACTTCAATAACAATAGAGTGTAACCATACATCATTCCTTAAAGATTGGCATCAAAATTACAGTCGTCATTAAATAGTTTTGTGTCCTTTCTTCCCTATCGTGACTTATATTCGAGTGAAACAGCTTCTCGAACGAGCGGGACTTGATTTTGCCCATGGGGAATGGATTGGATGGTTGTGGTTTGCTATTGGTGGATCTGATGTGAGTAAAAGGTTGTCCCGCCCTCGCGCCAGTAAACACGACATCAGAGAAGAGATATTACTTCAAGAGGGAGTGAAAGGTATTTAGATTAAAGATTACGAGGCACATGAATTTGAAAAACATAATGATGTGCTCAGATAAATCATCCATAATAAATACTGCAATATTCCATACAAAAATAATTTGGATATCATGGTGGCTTAAAAGGAAATAATGGTGCAACATTCTCAATTCTCAAAAAAACCCATGAGAAATTAGTTGATGTCTGTGAATTTTTTTTTTTAATCCAACTAAAACAAATAAGCACTGATTATTTCAATGGCGTTCACTTCGTTAAAAGCCATCAGACGCTCCCGGTCCACGTATGTTTGAAGCACATCTTTACACATTTTAGTGTCTACAAGTTATTTTGGTGATTAAGGGTGTGTTCACACTTGTAGTTCGGTTCACTTAATTTGTTTGGTCCGAACCAAAAAAAAAAAAAACATTTAGTCCTGGTCCACTTAGCGTTCACAAAGGCATTTTAACACCGAACCTAAAGATACCGAACCTAAAGCCAATTGGTCGTTATTATGACGTTGATTTTGCGACGGAACTTACCGAACATCCAAAACAATGCTGTGTGCTGGGCTAAATGTGCTCGTTGTATGTGCGTAGCCTAATATGATCGTGTTTTGACCAGCTGAGAACTCGTGAAGAGCTTATAAGATCTGCTGTGAGGAGACGCGATTCTGATGCCTGTACTGAACTGTGATGGGCAATATAACGACTGATGAGAAAAACAGGCATGCTTGAGTATTCTGTCCTTTTTAGGGTCGTATCTTGTGACATCATGTCCAGTTTTTGGTTTGTTTACATGTCTTTGGTCCGTGTTGTGTTCATATATCATTCGAACCACACCAGAGTTCGCTTGGAAGTGGACAGAGACTCATCTTTTCAGGTTTGGTGCGCACCAGGATTCAGATGGCAGCATTCACACTTATTTAAATTGACAGAGCACTAACAGAGCAATCGCACCAGGGTTTAATTGAACCAAACATGTCAAGTGTGAACACACACTAAAAATACACTTACTTAGGGAGCGCTGATTTGTTTCCTGGCAAACCATTACACGCCAATCAGTTTGCCAATCAGATTTACAGTTTACTGTGCATCAGGCGTTCCATGTAGGCAAGAATGTTGTTCCAGGATCGACAAAGATACTGATGCAGAGACATGTCTTGGCAAAATCAAGGTGACCTTAATACAAATGTTCCCAGGACGAGAATTGCTCAGAGGTTGTTCTTTCATTGCTCAAGAGACCTAGACCTACTGGGGTCCTTTGTTTCATTTAAGTATCAACTCAGATGTTTCTCCCAATATTTGTTAGAAGAATGTAGAGAAAAATGTTTGAAAGCATATTGATAGACACAGATCTTTGATAGACTTGCAAATCTGATGACAGTTTGAGACAGTATCTCTTCAGAAGCTCGAGAGGAGACAAATGAGATTACTAAGATCTTTTTTAATTTCCATCTCCAAACTAGTGAGACACTGCGGTTGCGCTTTCCTTCGTGCAGTACCTGCCTGTGCTCCTAAAGAGGAAGCTCAAATTGCAAATGAAATTGTATGATGCTTGGACTCAAGTGGGTCTTAAATCTGCCTCACTCCAATGAAGATGCTGCGCTGCCAGTGCTCCCCTCCCTCCCGCTCCAAACTCTATTAGAAGCGCTCTGTAGCCTCTCCTGATCTGCGCTGATGTATTACTGCTGATTAAGCTGACAAACTTTCCTCCGGTCGGTCTTTACTGACGTGTTTTATGTCCAGGGCCATGTTCCTGCCATTATGACAAAATGGCTTCTTCTGATGTTGATACTGGGGGGGGGGGGGAGACGGAGAGAATAGATCACTGATGATAGGAAGGCCGGGCCTTTTGTGTTTGGGTGAACTTGTCAGAATTAATCTGTCTGCAGTGAGGGGCATGTGACAAGGAAACACATGTCTCAACCCTGCTGTATTGTTTAAACAGAAATACAGCATCTCTATTACAGACTTGACAGCGCTTTCTCTATCTCCTTCCTTCTCTCTCTCTCTTCGAAATGAATTGCTTGAGCTTTCTTCAGTGAACGTGTGCTAAAGCTTAATGTGTGAAACCAGAGATGATGCTGAACAAATTAAACATTTGGGAATATGGGGAAAATGCTGATGAATTGTTTTTGACTAATTTGGCGCATGGTTAGAGGTGAGCTTAGAGGTGGAAATCCATCATATAACTAGATTTTGACGTTTTCTTGTCGTAAAAAAATGTCGTTGGTGCTTGCCTGTGCAAAAGTCACCACCATGATGGGGGTCTAGGTGGTTTTTAGCATTGCTGTGTTCTGGGTGTTTGCTAGACTGTTTTAGCTTGTTGCTAGGGTGTTCTGAGTGGTTGCTAGGCAGCTGCTTACTTGCTCAAGTCAAAAGAGCCCAGTCTCAAATCTCTGGTCTATTCTGGTCTCTAGACGCCCTACCGTTATCTAAGGTTTGGGGACAGTAATATTTTTTTTTAAATAAATGAATCCTTTTATTCAGCAGGGATGCATTAAATTAACAGTAAAATATGTATAATCTTACAAAAACATGCGGTTTATTTTAACTTTCTATTTTTCAAAGAATCTATCAGGTGAATATCTTAAGGCACATGATTTGAGGAATCACTGATGTAGCGAAACATTGCGTGCCGAAATTTAAACAGGATCGAACAAACCCCTAAACCCAAGTATTAATCTTCGTCATGCAACTCGTCCCGCAATGTTCGTACCACATGAGTGCTACCTGAAATCATCCTTTGTTGAAATCCATAACCCTGTGTAGGATATGAATAGTGAGATACACATATATACACATATCTAGTGCCCTGTTCACACCTGGTATTAAGATCGGATCACACTTTGTGTTTTAATCCACATCTTTTGTCCACTTTCAACCACTTCTGTCCTGATTTCTTTGAGGAGAAGGTAAATGTATGGGCTTTTTCAGATCTTTCGATCTAATGGACGAAATAATCTCATGCAATTTACATATGAACGCGACAGAAAAACATATGGAGAACATCAGCTTTCGTTTCTGCTTTGACAGCTACAAGACCAATTCGAACGCTGTGAGTGTGTGTTAGGAATCAGGAATGCAGGAATCAAGTTTTTCATCTTCAAACATCTGGGTCTTCAGGCGACACAGTTTAAATCCCATCAGGCTAGCGCGCTTCCTGTGATGTTAGCGCAGAAGGTCAGTAGTCGTAAAGTAGGCGGCCTTTTGTGGCTGTTCGAACGCATTCGACCACATGAGCGTTTACACTACGAAAGCAATCCGGTTCTCAACTCCCTCTGAAAGTGCTTGAAAGTGGACAAGCTCAAAACGTTTTAGACCCCGTTTACACCGCCCACTTGTGACCCGATCGACCAAAACGAATCTTAATACCAGGTGTAAACAGGGTCAAAGTATATCTTAATGCTTCTCTCTGGGAGTGCTGTAGCTTGCAGCACATCATTTCAGTTTGCATTTGCATTAGCACATTGTGTTCAAGTTTATTGTTGTCAAAGTTTGCATAATGGTTTCAAGTTTGAAGATGACACATGAATAACCTCTGTAATTGCTTAGTTGGCAGCTCCTACTCAGTACTTGCTGGATAATTACGTCTCTTGTTATATAAAGCTGCAATTGACTTGAGCTTCACAGTGCTGTGCTTAATTATCCTTGAACACTTTCTTTGAACTCCAGGTATCACCACCGTGCTGACCATGACCACCATTAATACTCACTTGCGAGAGACCCTTCCCAAGATTCCCTATGTGAAAGCCATAGACATGTACCTGATGGGCTGCTTTGTCTTTGTGTTCCTGGCGCTGCTGGAGTACGCCTTCGTCAATTATATCTTCTTCGGGAGAGGCCCTCAGCGGCAGAAGAAGGCGGCGGAAAAAGCCGCCACGGCCAACAATGAGAAACTCAGAAACGACCCCAACAAGGTACTGCCGAGCTGACCGCACACACACACGCCGTGCATCATTAGGGTTTGTTGAAAAAAGGCCTCTGGTCAGTAGGTGGTCAGTTCTCTGAGGTAATATGTTGTGACTTCTATCAGTGTCCTTTCAGGGTCAGTGGTCTTTGGAGATTGCTAAAACAACGGATGTATAGCTGTATTTTTTCCACTGGCATAAGCTTGTTCACCAACCACAAGCTAATGGGCTTTTACGCTCAGAAACATGTGATGAAATATCCGGGAGATCTGCGCAGACTTTTGTTAGCTGTAAACAACAGACACGCTCGCTCACGCCGGGCCGGCCTCGTCCGAGCTCGTGGCTGGCGGAGCCTCTAGGGCTTTCCTTCTAATCTCATTGAAAGAGTTGTGTCTCTCTCTTGAGTGCGGCCGACCTCTATAACAGTGCTGATTTTGTATGCTTGCAGTGGTTGGTGGGAAGTGTAGTTCAGAGAGACGATGCTCTCTATGCCAGAATGAAACAGAGGGAAATTGACGGGTATGACTCGATGTGGGATCCGATCTTTGCGGAGGATGCAGCATTAGGACTAGGCGATCAAAGACTTAAGGTACTGAATATTTGACCTGAAGTCAAAAAAATGCAATGGCTCTGCATCGATAACCAACCAGAAGTAAACATACCCAAGCTCTTTTTGTTTGATTATTATTTCTTTGGATGACTTTCTGTTATTCCTTTAGAGTAATGATGGTAGCCATCATCATTTCCACCATTACGTTGTCCTGCCCTTTTTTCAGTTACTGTTTGCACCCGAGCCTTTTCCCAAATGCCCATTCCTGTTTGATCGGCGAGCGTGGCGTTTTGAGCATTGTTAGCATAAAAGCCCATTCACACCAAGCATAATGATATGATGTTTTAATAATAGTTTACATTCTCATTATATGAGAATAGGAAAGTCAACACCACAAATATAACGATAACAACCCACAGGAACTATATAACTGCAGTCACTTTCAGAAGTGATGAACGATAAAGACATTGACATCCAATCAGAATCCAACAGACTTTAAAGAGGCAGATGGCAAAACTGCATCGTCCCTTGATGTGGAAGGTAATATAGTAGATGTCTTTATATCTATCGTTCTTGGTGTGAATGGGTCGTAACTGTCTGGAAATTTAGAGTGCAGAGTTTGATTTTGGGGTCATTTTTAGCACAAAATAAGTTCTATAAAATTTCAAACTAGCCAAGATTATTATCTACATTTGAAGAGTTCAGATGCAAAAGCCTCTAAATGCCATCTGAAATTTTTGTCTAGAATGATCATTTTTATCAAGCTCGTATATTTAAATTCAATAATTTCACTTAAATGGCAATAAAAATTACCTAATAATTGTCATTCAAGTGAAATTACTGAACTTAAATATACGAGCTTTATAAAAATGATCATTCTATAAGAAAATTTCAGATGGCACTTAGAGGCTTTTGCATCTGAACTCTTCATTTAAAACCTAAGTGGCCAATTGTTAATAAACTGCAGATATATGTATATGATGTAATATAATTCAAAGCAAATGAGGTATAAAATGTTAAAATTAAGTGAAAACTTCTGTTACACCATATTTAGAAAAGTCTATTTTCAAGGTTATCTGTAGATTTTTTTAAAACAGCACAAAGGGGAACTAACACTTAATCTGTCATATAGGCATTACTCAGTCTCAGTGAAATCAAAATGATTTGAATATACTAATAAATCGCTTTCTCACTAGCCAAAGGCAACATTTGTTACTCTGTACAGTAGCATTAGCAATTAGCAAACCGCATTAGCAATGTTTACGTCTCAAGGGCAGCTTTTGCCGGATAATTTGATGATCAGTGGGCAGCTTAAGATATAATAATGCCTAAAATTACACTTTAAAATTAGCACTTGTAACAATGTAACAGTAAAAACAGTGTTTTAGTAGGGTTATCGTGGAAAGTGAAAGCAACCAAATGCTTTCCTTCCCGCCCCGGCCTTTCCTTTCCTCCATCTCTGCAACCTGATTCCTCACTGTTGATCTAGACTTTTGCCTTCATGTTTTTGCCTTTTTTATTTGCATTTATTTGGCTTATTTATATGCAGACAGAATTTTAACCATGTTATGGTTGAAATTCGGAAATAACTGGATATTATTGCCTGAAAAGCTTTATTCACAGCTTACTATGAGTGCAGTGTAACTATCGCTGATGATTGATTTACTCTATAGTATATTTGCCAACTATGGTTGTACTGCATTCATCATAGTTTTAAAGGGACAGTCCACTTCTTTTCAACATCTAGTTCATGATATCCATCATTGTACATCATTCCAACTTATGGAAAAACAGCATTAGCCTGCGGTCTGTGATTCAAAAAAGAAGACGTTCAGGAAGTAAAGGCGGCTTCCAGTTACATCAAGAGTAACATTGAAAATGTCTTACCCACAGATCTCAGAAAAATGCTGGTTTTGCACATATAGCGTTGACTTATAAAGGGCTCCTTAGCATGACTTCAATAACGTGCCATTTGAAGACAGTGATTGATTCTTAGACCTGATTCTACACTGTTTCTTCTCTCTACAGATGACCGCTGATGATATCCGGCTGACCACGGTAGAGATGAAGAACGAAATGGGGCCGTCCGATCTGTCCAGGGGTCTCGGTGACCCGCGCAACACCATGCTAGCCTACGACAGCTCTACCCTGCAGTACCGCCGGGCGGCCATGGCTCGGCAAAACTACGGCCACAGCGCCCTGGAGCGCCACGCCACCCAGAAGAAAAGCAGGCTCAGGAGACGGGCTTCCCAGCTCAAGGTCAACATCCCAGACCTGTCCGATGTCAACTCCATCGACAAGTGGTCGAGAATGATCTTCCCCACCGTTTTTTCCTTCTTCAACGTAGTTTACTGGCTTTACTACGTCCATTAAAAGGATCCGGAGAGCGGAACGGACCAAAAAAGAAAACAAAGAAGAGTAAAAAAGAATAAAACAATACACACCTTTTGCTGATTTATTTCAAATATATAGTGGAAAGACTAAGGAAAGACAGTCAAAGTAAAAAAAAAAAAATCAGGATGGACTCTCTTTCGATTTTTTTGGACATAAACATTGAGGAAACACATCGGCGGCGTAACTGGAGAAAAAAACATGCAGTACAGGGCTTGTTCCAGAGTTTCAATATACCACTTATATTTGTCATATGTAGATTACTCTGTGGATCAAATATTTATGCTTGTCTTTGCATATATTTTAGGGATTTGTTTTTTGGGTTAGTATATATGTTTACTTCGTAGCCAACTGCATCCAAGAAAGCTTTACAAACGGAGTCGGTCTTGAAAGTCTATTTTCCTATAGTTAAGCTGTATATCAGATATCTTTTAAAAGCATGCTTTGGTTTGTTTTCTTTATCTCTTGCAGAGAGCTGGAGCACAATGCATTTTCATTTGACACTTTAAAGGTTCTTCTGTTCTTTCAAATGAGTTTGCAGGATGCAATGCAAAGACGCTGTCAGGAAGCCATACAGGGTATTTTCAAAACAGGTCCTTTTACTATTGTTTTTTTCTTCTTCTTCTTCTTCTTCTTCTTCTTCTTTTTTTGATGTTGGGCCAACAAGGAAACTCAGCCCTATTAAAACGAAGGTTTTATCTGATGCAGGGGAAATACGCACAGGCTGGGCCACGACGAAGGACATATGTGGAAAGGACGGACTGACATGGACCATTACCCTGGTGGTTGGACTCACTGTCCACTCCAGCTGTGTCAACAGTACCTTGGCCGTGTAAATGCTAAACAGTCCTCATCTCTACACTGTATAAACTTTGTGTGGTGAGCCGCTGGGGAGGGGACACGGCTGTTTAACATCTCTCAAGTGTTTTTCAATACGTAGGTGTATTGGATGAGGCCAGTTAACCTCAACGAAGAAAGACGCAATATATCTGTAAACCATTAACACTATCGATAGATATAAGTTGAAAACTAGTAGCTGATATTACATCATGGTAAAAAAAAAGAAAAAAAGAAACTTTCTGATTCAATAGTTATAATATCAGATGTTAATGTTATGGTTCATTATTTAAACGTATTTTTTGGTGTATTAGATTTCTTAATGTTGAAGACTTTGGTTGAAGAAAAAAATCTTGCTTCTTAAAAATTGGGCAAAGGATCTGAATCTTTTTCAAAGGCCTCAAAGTGTACCAGTTGAATTTAAGCAAGAAACCGATCATTGCTACTCTCAAATTTATGGTAACTATCGCTTCAGTTGACTAACAATATGTGAAGGATCTGGATCATACAATCAAGGCATCTGTCAGGCAATTTTGTATAAAATCCTGTAAATTATAATGATATTTCATAATGACCTGTAAATATATATATTGTGTAATGATTGTCAACAATAATGAAAATGTATCTAAATTAAATTATTAAAGCTTAATGAAGCTTATATCTCTTAAACCATTATCTTACAGAATTTTCCTTATCGTTTAACGGCGGCTCCAGTTGGAATTTCTAGATTACCAGTAACCCATTACAGGTGACACGAGTTACGTAATCAGATTACTTTTTCAGGTAACAAGTAATGCATTACTTTTAAATTCACAACAAAAAATCTGAGTTACTTTGTTTTCCCGTTAATGCGCTGTGAGAACATGATGGTTTTGCGGCTAAACGTGGACATGCATTTACTCATCTCACTTCCACAAGAACAGATTCAGTATTCCTCAATGTGAAACGCAAACTCAGATTATTACGCAAACCTGCAGTAATTAAATGTTAAATAACACAAATATACTTTATGTATTTAATCTCACTTTATTAACCAACGTCTTTGCTGCTGAACTTCAATGATCCAATTCAACCATACTAAAAGGCTAAAATGACTAGTTATACAACACATTTGTGTTTCTTCTCCTGCATCCTATTCCTCTACGATCCAGAACCGCAGCTGAAATGTTTGTTTGAGCTGCGCCTTCTACTGTACAGACGTGAATTTGCATTTCCTTTTTTAATTTACACTTTTTGTATGAAAAGGCCTTTACATTTTCCAAAAATATAACTTTTTTTAGTTCATAAACAACACACAACCCCAGGTGAGAAAAAGTAACTCAAATGTAACATTACTTTCCATAAAAAGTAATTAACAAAATTAGTTACTTTTTTAGGGAGTGATGCAATTTTGTAATGCATTACTTTTAAAAGTAACCATCCCCAAACTGCTAGTTTACTAATAGTGCACACTGTATATTGTATACTGCCTACTATTTTTCTAAAATCAGTGAAACAGCTGACAGTATTCAACTATAAACATTTCAACATTGTACTGTATGCTTCATTGTTGTCACTTGACCTCTTCACATTGCACATTGAGTGGTGTCTAGATATCATTATTTAGCATTTTCAATTGAATTATGATTCATTAAAATAAAACAATTTAGCATTTTTATTTATTTTTTTATTAGTTTTTTTTTTTCATTCCCTTTTTTGGTCATATTCAAGTCTTTCCTTGACGAGATGTTAAAATCACAGTTGTAATTATTTCTGGTCACACTAAATATGTAATTCATTTGTCACACTAAAAAGGAAAGTCAAGTTGAGTACTTTGCATTATTCTGTTGTGTACTGCGCGTTTTGGCGGATGTATGGGTATTCTATGCATACGGAACCAAATGCACACAGTATGCCTTCTGTGTACTTCAGAAATAGTATGATGGTAGTGTACTATTCTGAACATATCCACCAGCTCATTAGATTAAGCAGAAGAACAATATTGAATTTGTTCTCAGTCATGTTGTGCGTTTAATCCCATTGTAGGCCAGTTGGGACGTGTACATGATTACGTTGCTCACAGTTCATTATCTCTGGTTTGTTTGAAATATGGATTTTGCTAACACAGCACAGGACTAATATCTTTATGGATCCCTGGAAAATGATGAGCACTTTAATAACTTTGGAAGATTTTCAATAGCCCTTCAATGTGCGTTGACGTATTACGCTTAAATTACCATAAATCCATGTGAGCTCCATACAAAGGAGAGGAGAAGATTAAGATGTGTTATTGTCGCCAGGTGATTGAGAGACTGGGGTGTGTGTGTGTGCGTCAGGAGCGAGTGGAGTGGGGAGTTGTGCTCACGCTATGACTGACTGGGTGCCAGAATGCATAATGGACGAAAACACTCCTCTGATAGACAGAAAGGAGGGGGGAAATGCAGTTCTCATGGGCAATGGAGGCTGCCACAGGGGACATTAAGGCAGAAAGGCATGAACGTTTCAATACACTATGGACTCGGTGTAAAAGAATGGCCCTGTAGGCCAAAGGAACGGCTAAATGAAAGCTAGGCGGAAATAGAGATCAGAAATAAAGATTTTTCACCTCAACAGAACCCTTACTGACTCACAAACATGCATGAATTTTTAAAATGGTGATTTCCAGGCCTGGAGAAACTCAAAAGTCAAGGGAATGTCTATAGAGAAAATACATTTTGTAGTTATGCTTATAGCATTAAAGAATTATTTTGTGAATATAAAATGATTTTACAGTAATGGATATCCAATACCTTTTTGTGAAAGGAATCACTGTTTATATGATTTTATTATCAATGTATTCTCTCAGTGCTTGTAAATTGGAAAATTCCGTTCTGTCATGACAACTCTCAGAGTGTTTGGCATGGTAATGGATATGACAATGTTGAAATGTTTGGTCTTTGCTGAATAGATCTGCTGCTGTTATTGCTGCTGCTGTTGGTTATTGCTACGGGACTTGCTACTGCCAGTAGATACACAACACTCTGCAGTGAGCAAGTATGACATGCTGCTACAGGTACATAAATTACCCATAGCAGATCTATACAGGTGGAGCTGGGGACGGTGGAGGGTTTCTGAAAGTGCTATGCAAATGCAGATCAAATATCTGAAGATTGAGCAGCGAGCTCATTGGCTGCTGATACAGCAGGAACCAATCAGCTGTGCCCTATATGAATGATGCGATTACAAGCAGATTGAGTTAAGGACCTCAAGAGCCATCTAGAGTTTCATGACAGAACTTTGTTTTTGTTTTGAGACTATGAATATGCTCACTTAATTTTTTTTTTATTTTTTATTTTTTTTACTGTAAATGTCCAGATTGTACAATGTTAACAACCCTTGCTATATATATATATATATATATATATATATATATATATATATATATATATATATATATATATATATATATATATATACTATATATATACACAGTGCTATGCATAAGTTTAGACACCCATGCTAAAGTTGACTAAAAAGATGAATAAAAAATCATCTTTTGGAAATTGAACTTAATGCCTTAATTTAAAAAATTAGGAAAAATCCAACCTTCAAGGACACCAATTTTCTTTGTGAATGAATAATGTATCGTAAATAACCTAGAGATTGGCATGGGGTACTTTCTATAAGATCATCTCTTAATGCAAATCAAACTGGCTAACTGAAATAAAACCATGCCAATCTCTAGGTATGGTGAAGGCTATGTGATGATGTGGGGCTATTTTAATTCCAAAGGCCAAGGGAACTTTATCAGGATGCATAGTATCCTAAAAAAATACAAAAAAAAAAAAAAACTTAAAAATAAAAATCTGCCTGCCTCTATGGGAATTTAACATAGGGGTGTCCAAACTTATGCACCCTGTATTTTAAGGAAGAAAATTTATTTATTTACGATACATTATTCATTCACAAAGAAAATTGGTGTCCTTAAAGGTTGGATTTTTCCTAATTCTTTTAATTAAGGCATTAAGTTCAGTTTCCAAAAGATGATTTTTTATTCCTCTTTTTAGTCAACTTTAGTATGGGTGTCTAAACTTATGCATAGCACTGTATATAAATATATATATATATATATATATATATATATATATATATATATATATATATATATATATATATATATATATAATTATAATTTTATTTATAGTATTTGTAAAGATGGAGATAAAAACATACCTTGCATCAGAGGTGAGAAAATACAAACATTTTGGTGTATGATTTACTTTAAAACTTCACTCCGAAATTTCTAGATTTTTTTTTTTTTACAATTATTACACAGAAATGACATTTTGAAGTAGAAAGACTGAAAAAGTATTCCAATGATCTTTGCTTTGTTTACGACTCACTGGAAATCATTTTTTACAGTGTATTTCCGCATTCAGTCATCCATGGTTTTACTCCTGAGGATTAAATTCCTCTGTCTTAATAGCCCTGAAGCTAACTATGTTAAAGAACTCCACCTGCACAAAGCAGCCGCACAGCCGTACTCAATGTCAAGTGTAGTTGCCATGGAGATCTCTCTGCCAGGAAGTGAGAGAACAAGCTGGCTGTCTTAAAGACAGGGTTGCACGTTCACCCCTAGAGTTGGCAGTCAGTGTGACGGGAGCTGCGGTAATTAAATAGTAAAAGTCTGCACACGGGCCAGCGAGAGGAAGACTGTCACGTCTGAACCGCTGCCACAGCGGGACCATCATCACAGACTGTGCTCAGATGACTTAGTCTTCTCAAAACACAGCGTTTTAGTCAAAGTCGCTGATGTGACTTCTGTGACTTTCTCTTTAATATCTCAATTGTGTCTCTTTGAAAGTAATGATTCTCCTGCTTCTCATATTTTTTCACCAGAGAAAAGATCCCATTAATCTCCCACTAGTCTAGTGATTTATATTTCATACAGTGTGCAGAGAGACCCAGGTTTAAGCCCTGAGCAGATATATATTATTTTTAATAAACCAAGCAAAATATCAGCTGAACTTGGTAGCCAGCATTATTATTTAAAATGGCAGATTTAACACTTTGTCCTGTGATAACTATGTTTGTTTTCCATGAGAACAAGTAATCTCTAGACCCATAATAATATACATACATACCGTTCAAAAGTCTGGCGTGAGTAAGATTTTTATTTTAAAGAAATTATTACTTTTATTCTGCAGGGATGCATTAAACTGATCAAAAGTGACGTAAAGACATTTATAACGTTACAAAAGATTTCTATTTCAAATGAATGCTGTGTTCTTTTGAACTTTCTATTCATCAAAGAATCCTGAACAATGTATCACGTGTACAACTCTCTCTCTCTCTCTCTCTCTCTCTCTCTCTCTCTCTCTCTCTCTCTCTCTCTCTCTCTCTCTCTCTCTCTCTCTCTCTCTCTCTCTCTCTCGTGATAGTTAATCAAAATAAATGCTATAATTCATTCATTCAAATAAATGCAGTCTTACCACACTACTTTATCTCTGTGTCTGGTTCAAAGTGTACAGAAAGCTAGATCTAACGAGCCATAACTGATGAAAATAACCGTAAATTTGATCCTTCTGGTCAAATATGGCGCTGGAAACCTAAGTTGTCAATGCTGGCAAATGACCATGGTATAAGCAGGATAATCCACTCCGCTTTGCGTCAAGTGGTTCTTTGCCTCCACATCATAGCTGTAGATTACCCTTACATACCGTGAGAGTGGGTATTACATATTTATTTATCTAGATAAGTAGTAAGAATACTGTAAATAAGTAATAAGTAATGCATAAATAATAATAAGTATGCACAAGTACTGTCATCAAACTTCAAATAATTATCTTTTTCCCCAAGTCAAATTAGATAGCCCCAACCTCATGGATAGATAGCCACCCTAACCCCATTGCTGTGTATTACTGTGTCAGGCTGGCTGGGATGCTCGTTCAGACAGAGCAATGTCAGAGTCACAGGTTAAAAAATAATCAAATATATTTAAAAATAAACAAAGACATTTGCTCTACTGTTTCAATCCCCTCTTTTTCTACCACAAAGACCATTTGGAATTCCTAAAGACAAAGAGGTTTTGATAGTGATCAAGGCTTGTAGGTCAAGACGTGTGTACATGGAGGGTCTGCTAATTGTCACAACTTTAGTACAGTCACTGTGGGGGAAGTTGAAATCTTCTGATTGGTCAGTTTGAATGTCTCACATTTGGTTTTCAGTCACATGGGCAAGGAAGGGATAAAAGAAACCGTTTGCTCAGTCTCTTCTTTTTTGATGGCTCTTCTTTCCCTCTGGGTCCCTTTCTTAGGGCACTCTTCTTTTGCCTGTCTTTCTTTCTACACTTTCTCTCTCTCTCTCGCTCTATCTCTCTTCCTATCTCTCAGGTAACATTCTACATATATGCTGGGTACGATTAATGGTATAAGTTTGTATCATCTCATACATCTATTTTAGTTACTATTAAAAGTAATGCATTAAAATATTGTGATACTCTAAAAAGTAACTAATAACAACACTTAGTTACTTTTTAGTTTTCCTCATCTAAGCTGGGCTTGCTAGATTGACTTTTAATAACAAAATGTTTTTGGCAAATGTAAAGGCCCTTTCACACCAAAAGTAAAATAAGAAGCCTCAGGCTGAAGGAAATGCAAATTCCTGCCTGTACAGTAGAGGGCGCAACTCAAACAAGTGTTGAACTTTCTTTCTCTCTTTCTTTTTGAAGAAAGTTCAACACTTACTGCAGCAATAAAACAACAACAAATGAATGTGTAGAACTACAATAACTATCATGTTCACACAGCGAACACAACGCCTCTACACTTAATCACGATTTCTCTCAACATGGGGACAGGAGAGCTGTCTTATTTGAAAAAGTAACTCCGATATTTTGTTGTAAATTTAAAAGTAATGCCTGATTACTTGTAATGTGTTACCCCCAACACTACTTAAGTGTAACCATAGCAAGATATTGTCATTAAACCTTTTCAATGAAAAATGATGAGCTAACTAGTGTTTTGATTCAGTTAGCACATTAATGCGTCACATATTGCAATACAATTTCGTCACTAAAGCAACGCTCTCCCACATATTTTGCTATTATAACTGCGTCTATTTCCGTCGATGGTATAAGTAGCAGTGGGTGGTAATAGACAAGAAATGTACAGTTTTATACCATCTTGCTGATAACGTTTCTTTAGTCATTCGGCAATCCTGCAGATAATCCTGGCACATAACTGAGCTGTCTCCTGGGCTAAGAAAGAGCAACCTCTGAGCAATAATATTTTCCTCAGGGAAGATAGAAATGCACATGAGACCTATAAGCAAACATAACAAAAACATGGGAAAACAAGAGACCCTTCAACACACAACATCGTACTCGCTTATATATAGCATTTAAAGCAAGATCTTGTTCCCTCCCCTTTTCGTTCTTTTCTTTTCCTTTCTGAAAGGGCCCTAGTGTTGTTGAGATGCGAGAGGGCTGAAAAAAAAGAAGAGCAGAATAACCAGATGCTTTCCTCTCTTCAATGCTTCTGTGCCACTGGAGGAATTAAGGATTCACAGATCTTTGTCCTATTTGTCAGGAAGTGGAGAGATGGAAGAGAGGGGAAGGAAACAGAGAAAGAAAGAGGGATGGAGGGATGGAGGGAGAGGGGTGATGCTCTACTATAACAGCTGCTCCACCGCGCTGCACGAAACAAGAGGGCCAGGCATCCTGGGACGAGGCAGCCGTACGCTCCACTACTGAACCTCTGCTTTCATCAGACTTACACAACACATGGTGCGCTGCAGGGCCATGTCAGCTAGTGACAGCTGCAGAATGGGCTCTCTCTCTCTCTCTGTGTGTGTGCGCTGCTATACTTGCACCGAGACAGATATATGAGCTCACTCCTTTTAATCACAGTATGGTATTTATATATTAGTCACTTAACATGAATGCAGTAGCTTGAGGTGCAGTGATTATATAGCAAGTTGCTGGATTTTCAACGCTTGGGTTCATGCAGGCTTGATTCCTCGCAGAGAAAAGGTGCGGTCACATTTAGCGTTGTTCAGCGAATTTTTGCAGGTGAAATCCGGTCATTTTTATTGGGAATCCATGTGATTTAGGAATTTTGAGTTAGGGTGAAAGTTAGTCATGCGGAATAGAAAGCTGCATGTGATTTGAAAGTGACTTTTGTGTGAGCTGACTGACGAGCCACAACTTTAAAACCACCTGCCTATTATCCTGTAGGTCCCCCTTGTGCTGTTAAAACAGATCTAATGTGTTGAGGCATGGACTCCACAAGACCTCTGAGCGTGTCCTGTGGTTTTTGGCATCAAGACATTAGCAGCAGATCCTTCAAATCCTGTAAGTTGCGAGGTTGGGCCTCCATGGATTGGATTTGTTGGTCCAACACATCCCATCGATGCTTAATGGATTGAGATTGGGGAATCTAGAGGCCAAGGAAACACCTTGAACTCTTTGTCATGTTCCTCAAACCATTCCATTCCAGTTTTTCGGTGTGGAAGGCTGCATTATCCTGCTGAAAGAGGCCTCTGCCATTGTCATGAAGGGGTGTACATGGTCTGCAACAATCTTTAGGTAGGTGGTACGTGACAAAGTAACATCCACATGAATACCAGGACCCAATGTTTCCCGGCAGGACATTGCCTAGAGCAGGGGTGCCCAATCCTGCTCCTGCACAGTTCATCTCCAACCCTAATCAAACACACCTGCCTTTAATTTTCAAGTGATCCTGAAGACGTTAATTTGTTGCTTCAGATGTGTTTGATTAGGGTTGGAGATGAACTGTGCAGGACAGTCGATCGGCAGGATTGGGCACCCCTGGCCTAGAGCATCACTCCCTCCGCCGACCTGCCTTCTTCCCATAGGGCAGCATTACGTTTGCCAGCAGTTTGAGCTACATTAGCTCTTCTGTGTAATAGGACCAGACGGGCTAGCCTTCGCTCCCCATGTGCATCAATGAGACTTGGACACTCATGACCCTGATGCTGGTTCACCGGTTGTCCTTCCTTTCACTTTTGGTAGGTACTAACTAGGGCTGCACGATTAATTGAAATGAAACCGCACATGATTTGGTAAAGGCTGCGATTATTTTATGCGCAGCTTGTCAGTGAAGCACGGCTCTCGCGCGACCCGCAGAAGTAGATAATGCATGTCATTCCAGGAAATCCCTGTGGGGATCATAATATTGCTGTAGCTGAATGAACAGAACCGGATGTTCATTGGGACTGAGAACTGTTTTGGAGATGCTCTGACTCGGTCGTCTAGCCATCACTGTTTGGTCTTTGTCAGAGTCATTCAGATCTTGGCCATTTTACCGGCTTCCAACACATGAAATTCAAGAACTGACTGTTCACTTGCTGCCTAGTATATCTCACCCCTTGAAAGGTGCCATTGTTACTGTGGTATAAATTCCCCTACACACCTGATTAAAGCATCTCCTATTCGACACCCAAGCGTAGAGTCTCCTAATCAATGTTTACAAATGTATCCTCTAGTGCATCTCCTGATCGATGTCTTGCTGAGTCGGATGACGTCTCGCCCCTTATGAACACTAACCCTTGGGAATAAGGTCTCTAGTGCTCCACTAACCTGCTGTGCAGCCGACAGACAGACTCCAGACAATGCCTTTCAATATGTTTTAATCATGGCCGGGAGGATCTCGGACGAATTTCAGAGAGAATCCATAAAGAGTACAACAGTATTTCTAAAATAGGAGCATGGCAAATGTGACATGATTCATTACATAATGTTTCTCCAATATGATTTGATCTTCACATGTATAACTCTCTGTTACTAGGTAAAAGCAAATTTAGATTCCTTGATACTTCAGCTTGTTGTTGGGGTCATGAAGTTGGATAACAAAACTAGACGGCTGTCTAGTTCCGTTTCCCCTTTTGTTATATTCAGACACACTTTGTCCCAAGTGTTTTGGACTTAGTATTCAAAAGCACATAAATGTTATTCCTTCAAGAAAAAGAATCCTCCACATTACAAAATAATCAGTGTCCTTGATGTGGCTGATCAGTGTACATCACAACACTATACTGACAATTGGCAAAATATATATTTTTGTGTGTGAAATTTTGCAGAAATGTAGCTAATGTGACTGCACCTAAAGGTGTAATTTTTTGAATGCTCTCATATACACTGTCTATAGACCTTATGCACCAGAGAAACAAGTGTGCAGCTTCTTTAGAATTGTGTGTTTGAACTTCAGTTTTTGCAGTAGCTCTACATTTCTATGGCATCGCCATCGAAGAGGAATTAGCTGGTGAAGTGGATTTACTTTTTGTAGAGTTGACCGAAAGTTATCATGAGCATTGTAATGTTTGAAGCGGATGTCATAACAAATGTTAGTAAACCGAGAAGATTTTAAAAGGAGCGGTTATTTCATAAATCCATAAGACCTGTGGATATACAAACCGGAAGACAGAACACAACGAGAGCAGCGATGAAAAGGGGTGGGGCTACATAACGTCTATACTTACCCACAGTTTATCTCTCTTATCACCATTGCTCATACCCATAAGTCAAAATATTAGGCCTAAACTTTGCTAACATGTCCCATATATTTGTGTCACAAATTGGTGCACAGTTGCTTTTCTGGTAACACTTTTCAATAAGGTCTCACTAGTGATCAGTAGTTAGTAATTAACTAATAATGAGAAATACATTTGTTACAGTATTTATTAATCTTTGTTAAAACTATTCATTGTTAGTTCATGTTAGAGCAAGTTTTTTAGTATAAAATGATATTAACAGATACATGGCTTTAATAATGTATCAGTAAATGCTGAAATTAACATTAAATTATATTTTTCTTTGTTAGTTCATGTTAATTGTTTGCGCAAAAAACAAAACAAAAAAAAACATAATTTGCCATTTTATTTACAAAATATGCATTGTTGTACACTGTAAAAATAAAAGGTGCCTGGAGGAACCTTTTGGGGTTCTTCACTTTGCCACACCGGCGGAACCGTCTGTAGATCCTCTAGGCACCCTTTAAAAAGGGGTGGTTCTCTGAGGAACCACACAAGTTTCCTGAGGAACTCTTATATTAGGCACTGTGTGGAACCACTTTGGGTGCCTCCAGGAACCAAATTTCATTTTTTTTTAAATATTTAATTTCATGTTGTTACTATGGTTACCTTTGACTTCTATTATAATAAACAAATTGAACCAAATACAAAATAAGAATTGTTTATTACATATTTGATATTCATTTTTATACATACACTTCCATGTACATGGGAAAAAAAGCTAACAATTAATATCAATGAATACACAAAAAATATAATACATAAGCAACATGAATAATCAACCATACAATAGATAAACAAGAAAAGACATCTCAACAAAATGCATGGAAACACATATATTCCATGAAATAAAACAATGTAAAAAAAAATATACAGTACATTTGACTAATTAAAAATGTCCATCTTCACTTAACTTTAAAACATTTGTGTTTCAGTCCGATGATAAGTCTGACATCACTGTTTCCAAGTCCAAAAGCTTTATCAGATGCCAAAAACAAACAGTGCTAATATGCACTCATTGTGCTGTAATATTCCTGAAAATTATAATCCTAACCTTTATCTCTATACCGAAATCTCAGATGGTTAGTTATTCAGCTATTTTGAATCATAAAATGTTGAAGTCTGGGATGCCGTTTGACTGGAGACTGTAATGTACACTATGGCTTTTGAAAAGCTTAAATGTGTGACTTGAATCAACAGTGTTCATAAATGGTTGTTGAGTATTCTCATGAAACAAGATAGAGGAAGTAGAGGCTTCGACCTGGAAACAGTATTAAAGGTGCAGTAAAATGATCTGTTGTTCTGTGAATGTTCACTGGTGAATTCAGTCATTTCAATAAGAATCCACACGATCAGCAATTTCGTTTGTGGTCAAAAATGTCACTATGGGACCAAGTTGGTGTGAGGTAAAGAGTTAGAAAAGTGAAAAGGTACAGCAGATTCGTTTTCCGTTTGTTTTTCGTCTTTTCTGGTGGATGGTCCAGACACTTCAGTTATTTTCAGGTCTACAGGAGGATTTTTATTCTTGATCAAACTTGTATTTCAGCTTACCGAGATCCCTGCAAAGTACAAAATGTACTGTTAGTAAGGTTATTAAAGTGATAGTTGTGAAATTTAAATAATTTCCTCAGCCTTGTGACGTTCCAAACCTGTTTGACTTTCTGTCTGTGGAACCCAAAAGCAGATCTCAGGCATAATGCAACCCCAGTCACCATTCACTTTCACTGCATTAAACACAAGCAGAAAAAAATTTGTAAATCATTTATGAAACCATTCTTATGTACACTTGTCTAGTTCAATTCAATGCAACGATTTATATAAAAATGGTTAAGCTCCAAAAATGTCCCAGAAAAGATCCTAAAAATAATCAATGAGTTCACAACTCATGTGTTATGGGTTGTGTTGTAAGTCTTCTGGAGCCATATAATAGTTTTGTCTTTTTTTTTTTTAGAAAAAGAACAAACTTGAAGTTATAATTCAGAGTTAAAATGTCTTAGGCTATATTCAAATGCAAATGATAAAGATATAAGGAAAAATGCATAGCATTATTTGTGAACCAAACATGTGATATTATTTTTCTGGGTAACATGAATGAGATTTGAGAGCATGAGGGAAGATTTTCAGAGAAAAACTGATTAAAAAACAAAAGTACACAGTCAAACAATTTCACACAGAGAAAGTTCATAGTAATAAAGTACTGCATGTGGTGCAGGTAACTTACTGTAATTCAATGTTGCCACTGAAATGTTCAGATTATTTTAGAAATGTACTGGTTGTTCTGGGGAAACAAAAGAACAAAGCAAAATATGTATTGACCATAAATGGCTTTAAAATGGTATTTGATAGAATGAGGACACCTGTAGTAAGTTAAAGTAAGGCTAAACAAAAACAGACCAAATATAAACCTGCTTTTGTTATTCATAACAAATGCCAGTGATGACAGCAGGAATCAGCTAAATTAGGCTATATCAGCAATTTGACGACACAATTGTAAGGAATATGTTGAACTGAATGACTAAATCAATCTAAGACAATAAGTCAATAATTTCCATCTGTTCATTAAGGTTAGATCAACGTAGTTAACGTTAACATCGCGGCTAAAACCTTCATACCAGATACTGTGCAATAAACGAGTGGTAAACACTGTACAAACGTAGTAATGTATAATAAATTTAGTTTACATATGTGTGTTTGAATATATAGTGAGTATACTCTGTATTTATATATATTTGGCGAGTTTACAAACCTTGTAATGGAGAGCCGAACAAACGGCGGAAGCTTTGATGAGGAGAGCCGTTACTTTCAAAGTTCAAACCCGATGACGTCGATCAGCTGAGCTTTGTTGCGCGCGAGCAGCGCGAGCATCACTGAAGCAACGACAGCAGAGGAATAGCAGCAGTTTCGAATAAAATAAAACAGAATAAAACCCCTTTCCTCATGGTTCTTCTTCTTCATATTATTAATATTATTATTATTTTGTGTTGTTGTTTAAGGTTTAAATTATTTAATAAAATAGGCCTATAGGCCTACTAAATAAATGTAAGCTGAAAGACGTAGGCTACTGTTAAATGTAGCCTAAATGCATTAAAGTATATTTGTATTGTAGGTCTACTAAAAACACACTCAAGTACATTTTTAATACATTTAATAGTACGTCTTTTTCACCTGGGTATGTAGGCTATAACCTACTGAATAAAACTTAAGTATAGCCTATAATAATAATAATAGGATAATAATAATCTTATTCTGGCCTCACAGAACCATTGGGTTCCTCCAGATGCTGGCTTTAACATAAGAGATCTTCCAGGAACCACTTAAATGTTAAAAGATCTTCCAATAACCCTTCTATCGCATTCAAGTTCCTCTATTATCCCCCAAAGCACTTCGAGGTCTCATGGTAATGAAAAGGTGACTCCAGAATCTCTGAACTAAATACAGAGTGCTTAAAGGATCCCATAAGTTCCAGCAAGAACCTCAAAGATTGTCAGTGCTCCTCCAGTAACCCTACTATAGGAGAAAGAGCTTTGAGGCACCTAAATTACATTTTGAAGTTCCTTGAGTATCCGACAGGATATTTGAGGCTCCTTTAGTTTTTACAGTGTACTGTCATGAATGCACATTGGAGATTAATATTTGCTTAATAAAGTGATAAATTATGTTTTTTTTGCTTAATAAAATTGAGGTTAAACCACTGGAGTCACATGGACTACTTTAAATATGTCTTTATTACCTTTCAGGGCATTGAAAGTGGTAGTTGTGCAGCTGTCAAAGAAGGGACAAATCTCTCAGATTTCATTAAAAAGATTTTCATTTGTGTTTCGAAGATGAATGAAAGTCTTACAGGATTGAAATGACATGAGGGTGAGTAATGTTTAATTTAACCCTTTAACTAATGTAAACAAATGAAATCTAATTGTGAAGTTTTAACCCTGCATAGCAATGCACTTGAAGCCACTCAGAACACTTTAGCAACCACACAGCAATGCATCCGTCACTTCTCTCTAGATGTAAGACTTGACAAACCTCATCATTATCACACATGTAATGTATAGATGTTTTGTATTAGTATGGGCCGAGTGGAGGCGATGATAGACAGGATTTTATTTTTGTACTCGCTTCAGGTGAAGTGACACATAGGTCTTAACAATACTTCAGGAAATGATGACATCCGCCTGCAAACAAGTTTGTCTTCATTGCATGGCCACGACATCACTGACTGGCTTAATCCTCAAAATACACAGCTAGAAAAAGGTTGAGACATTTCATTCTTTATCGGGACTATTTTCCACATTTTATAATCATAGTAAAGTCATTGAAGTATGAAACGAAAATGGAATTATGTGAATAATGTAGCGCTCAAAAATCTTAAACCAGCTTTTGAGTAGGTACTTATTTTGAATAAGCAATTACTTCACGAAAAAAAAAAAAGTATGTTCTATGTAGTATGAATATAATCTGGACGTACTACATTCGCCATGTCATTGTCATGTGACCTACCAACGTCAGTTACGTTGCTTCACTTCCGTTCACAAATCCTCTCCCGTGTCCTCATGGGATAGTAAAATGTCCATCATATGCACACTTCAGAATCTCACCGGAAGTAGTGGGTCATCCGGGTACTTTTTGCCTACTCTTTTATGAGTATTTATTTTGTCACACTGTTTTTCGCCCACTATAGTAGGGAAGTATGCAATTTCAGAAGACTAGAGTTTTTTTGGCCACTTTTCCTTCACTATCTTCAATTAAATTCCACAACTAAAAAATATATATACACTGTATATATATTAAAAATGATTGTTTTGAAAAGTAATCCATTTTTTACCAAAAGATACAAAGCTGTCACTGGGGTGGTACACTTTAGGTCCTATTATGTACCTTTAAGGTATTTATTTGCACCCTTCAGGGGTTAAAAAACGTACACTTTTTGAAAAGCTACCACCCCAGTGACCACTTTTGTACCTTTTTTTTCTGAGAGTGTACTGTAGAAATCTAATTTCAAGCATTTAAGCATAAAACTTCAAAACAAATTATTTTATAATTTTCTTTTTAACTTAATTAACAAAATGTCCTTCTGATGTGAACACTGTGTCTGCAGTGAACATGCACTATTATTTATGCGGATGACTGCAGTGAGCTTGAGTATATCCTGCTCAGAGCTTTGATTAATGTAATTGGGTCACTGGGGTGCCGTTGTGTCTTTGAATCTTTATATCCAGCTTTGATTCTGGCGCTCTATCTGTGGCATTCGGTGCACTGACAGCATACCTTCACCTCAGACAGGTGTTTGTTCCCATAGAGGGCGGTCAGGGGAGTTTAACAGGTGTAGTCTCAACCCACATATTCTTGCTCTCTATCTCTCTTTCGCTTTCTGAGTCACTCTCTCTTTCTTTTTCTCCGCATTTCTCACTCGTACAGGTGATGTGAGAG
Source organism: Scardinius erythrophthalmus (assembly GCF_964197995.2). Taxonomy (NCBI): domain Eukaryota; kingdom Metazoa; phylum Chordata; class Actinopteri; order Cypriniformes; family Leuciscidae; genus Scardinius; species Scardinius erythrophthalmus. Next base: position 26,711,338 of record NC_138233.1, on the reverse strand, counting down.
GCATAAAGGGCAGCTTCTTATAAATTTTGGTACCCCCCAAAAAACGGCAGGATTCATATTAAAGCTCCAGATCTAAGTGTCATGCAGGGCAGGTTTATTTTGGCTGAGACATCATGACCTGGACAAACCCTCTGACCCTTCTTTGGCAGGGCTGGACGAGGCACAGGGACCGGGACAGACCCATCAGGAAGGTGGTCTCCAACCTGCCCTTTGAAGATCTGAAGAAGCGCGACCAGCCGAACCGCCAGTATGAGGGCAACGCGATCAAAACCAACAAATATACACTTTGGTCTTTCATCCCTATGAACTTATTCGAGCAGTTCCACCGTATGGCCAACGTTTATTTTGTGGGCCTGGCCATCTTGAATTTCGTCCCGGTGGTGAACGCGTTCCAGCCGGAGGTGGCTCTCATTCCCATTTGTGTCATCCTGGCACTGACTGCTGTCAAGGATGGTTGGGAGGATTTCCGGAGGTACCAGAGTGACCAGCAGCTCAACAATATGCCTTGCTTCATATTCAGCAGGTAAACAGCTTGCACGTCATTGGTGTATAACTGTGAAGTGAAAATACAGTATATGATTAATATTCATAAAATATTACTATTAAAATATATTATAGGGTTGTCAGTTGAACATGTTACTTTAATGTAGCGGTTCTCAACCTTATTGCCCCCTGTTGTAAAACATAATATTCAAAGCCCATTCAAAAAAGATATTTACAGTAGGCCTGTTTCTTCTGTAATTATGATAAAGCTGATTATTTTCAAACTTTTATTGACATTGAATTAATGTAGCTGATCAAATTAATTTATTAATTAAATTAGCCATGCTTTATTTGAACTAAAACGAATTATTTTAAAACAATGACAATTTATAAAACACAATTAATACAATTAATAAAACAATTTATATAATGAACACTATAAAAAATGTATTTATTTATGCACCCTGCATTCCATAAGGCACTTTCCTACCATCGGATCAATTCTGAAATGCTGAAAAACTGCTAAGGTTCTAAAAATTAATGCTGAATGCTAATGAACAGTGAGATGCAACATTTAAATGGTTCATTTACACAACACATTTGCATTAAAGGGGTCATGACATAGATTTTTTTTTATTATTATGTTAATATGCTCCCTGAGGTTCACTTATAATGTTAATACTTTTTTCGCACACACACACACACACACACACACACACACACACACACACACACACACACACACACACACACACACACACACACACACACACACACACATACACACACACACACACACACACACACACGCACACACACACACACACACACATACGCACACACACACACACACACACACACATATAATTTTACTATTATTTTCAATGCTCATTTTGACCCTCTGTCTGAAATGACTAGTTTTTTAAAGCTACACTGTGTAATTTTTTAAGATGATTCTTAGCAAAAAACACTTTGTTCTTTCAAAATGATATGTGCTCATTAACGTGTAATTACTTCTACCAACTAATCAAGTATTCTCGTAAGCGTAGAATCTGCCATTTAGAGTACATACAAGCGAGTCGCTCTAATGGCGGCAGCCATGTTGCGCCTCCATCTTGAAAATACATTAGCCAAAGAGGGACATACCTGGAAATTAAAGCTTCGCCTTTCGCGTTTTGACACTCAATGGCACCGTGACGAATGCAAGAGGGAGATTACTCGCGACTGCCGGCAGATTTGAAATAATACGACCACCGTAGGAGTTAAAACGCCCTCTGAATGGGAGGGGCTAGAAAGTAATATTCAGTTGGTAGTCATAAACAATTTCACCGCTAGATGGGAGAAAATCCTACACATTGTAGCTTTAAGGGCGGCTCCTTTTAAGGCTTGTCAGTAAATGGCTACTGTTGTGATTGGCTAACGTCATTGCATAGGAAACAGTATCAACACCCACTCACTATTGCACATGAGTTGGTGTTTTGAAAACATTATGCATATAAAACGAACATACACTTGTCAGAATCAAGCCAGTGCAGGCAAGTATCAGTCGTTAAGTGACTGAATGCTAGTGGGCGGGGCCTATGGTGCGGCGATTCATCATTGTCTAACTCTGGAGGCAGTCATATGCAAATATATTTGCCCATATGAAGTCACAGACCCCGCTGTGAAACTTGCAGGATGGTTTGATGATACAAAAACCTCTTATAGGTAAATTTTATTTTTACAAATTTGATTTCTCATGTCATGACCCCTTTCATTTTTTTTAGAATAGAACATAGGAATAGAGAGCAACAGTCTGGAAGTAAAGAGGTCATTCATTTTCTCCTTAGGGAAATTGATTTTGAACGGTAATTTATAAAGGTATAAAATTATATCATGGCTTAGAACTTTTAAGACTTTAAAAAATCCCATTGGGAAACATGAAAGAGAAAAATACTTCTGGAAGTAGCACAGCTGAAAAAGAGGGCTGGCGCTAATGTACTCTATTCACCTTTTGCTGAGAGTCTGGTTGCAGGCGATCTGACCAATCATAATGCTGAATCCACCATTTTGTCTGACAAACAAACCAGACAGGAGAGTTCAAAGATTAACGATCGGTGGACTTAAATTTGAAAAAATGGTGTCTATTGACGTATTTTCACGGTTGAATCAACATACCTTCTGATGTTCATTCATGTTTTTTTTTTGCTATAACTAGTACTAAGAGATGATTGGTTCACGTGCCGCTTGAACTGAGGTGCTACAGCGATCTGTCCCGATTCATTAAAGAACCACAAAACGGTATTTAGGGGAGACCGGTGATGGTTGTAACACGGGGATAATTGTAACACTTCCAATTTCTTCAACAACATAGTTATCCTGATTCACTTCACACTTGCTCGGTTTAGTCCTTTTTCCACATTAAAGTAGAGTAAGTAGAGCCCTGTGGCAGCCACAACAGATTTTAAAGCAGAAAAACTCATTTTAATGTAAGAAAGTTACTTTTTTCACTTTATGTTTATAGCGTATCTGTGTAGTTGTTAGTACTATGGCTGTCAGATGTAAGGTGAGCTAGTTCATGGGTTAGTTGTAACATCAATGAAGCATGTTACAACCTACCCCAAGTACATTTTTAGTTGTATTTATATGTTTTCTTTGAATTTCAGTGTGCCTAGGTCTAACTGAGGGGATCTGTGGTAAAATTGTATGGCATTTTATTAATGCCAATTATGACTAATAGTAACAAACATTCTCTCACACACACATGCAGATTATTCAGTTTGATGATGCTAATGCAAGGGTTCCCAAACACATTTCCCCCCATAATCCTTATTTCATTTTAATTTAATCTATTTAACCAAGCAAGTCATTTAAGAACAAGTTCTTATTTTCAATAACAGCCTGGCAGGAGAGTTAAAATCTCCTGAAAAACACACTAACATATTACAATACACACACAGACAGACATATAGATTCATTTAAAACATTTACAAGTTGTGATAAAAACACTCCCTAATAAATGCAGAGACTGAAATAAATGACTCAAATTCCAATGACTGTTGTAGCGCATTCCAATCATTTGGAGCAGCAAAACCAAATGTTATATTATAATTTTATTATGTTATATATCACAACGCTGGATATCATAATGTTACATCTCACCCCAGGGTATGTTACAACTAACCCGGGGGAATTGTAACATTTAACTCGTGTTTGAAACTCGTGTCTTGTCTGTCGGTGTGTTGTTAGTGTCATTTTTGCTCCGCAATGTATTTTTCACTGCGTGAGATAATTATGTGTGACGTGAGAGAGCATCAAGGCTTGTCGAACCTAGCAACAGTAACTAAGGGGGAGGGGTCTTTGCGAAGGGTCAATTGCAAGACACATTTTAAAAAGTGAATCATCTTTTCACTATAAGCCTACATAGCATCTTAAAAATGCGACCGTTTAGGATTTATTTACATAGACTAACATACTTAATGAATACTGTAGTGCAGATGGGTGCTCATTAATCATTTAGCTGTCTGAACAGAACGGTTTTTGCCTTCCATGTTGGGTGTATTACACTGGAAAATTGGTAGAGGATTTTATAAATATATAAAAATAAATAAGATGAAGTTGCTGGTGACTATACAGTGACTACATCAAATGTCTCTCTTGCTCTCTGCACTCTTTCTTGCCTCTCCCTCTCTCTCTCTCGCCCCATCTTTCTGTGAGCAGTGTCGTGGTGCAGGCTCGCTTGAATTTGTGTTTCACTTCATCTGTGTTTCGAAACCCCATGGGAATTTTTGACCTAGAAATAAAATTTGTGTGGGAGATTTTTTTCCTTCTTTTGAAGAGCAGCACAATGTCTTGCATCCAACGCATTGTGTGCATTTTGACGAGATCCTCATCATTGTGTTGCATCAGAGGGGTAGACAGAGAGGCATCATTTAGATCTATTTTAAAATGACTGAATAGCTGGTGGGAAAAAATTAGTAATTCACCACACTTGAGAGGTGGAAGGACTGAGAGACTAGGGGCGAGAGAGAGAGAGAGAGAGAGAGAGAGACAGAGAGAGAGGGAGAGAGAGAGAGAGAGGAGAGAGAGAGAGAGAGAGAGAGAGAGAGAGAGAGAGAGAGAGAGAGAGAGGGAGATTTCGCAGCAGTCACAGGTACACCCTGAGATATATTTTTACTTCCAAAAGAGATTCCAAATCCATCACTTATTGCCATGGTTACTTAGTCTCTTTCATTTTATTTTGAGCTAAGCCGCTGCTCCATTTTGTGATTCCCGAAGTGTTTCCATACGGGGGAGCCCAGGTGGCCAAGCAGCACAGGGGCAGGAACTGGCTCGGGTCAGTCGAAACTCAAACTGTCCTGAAGTGCCTGTCATGCCCAGAGGGGGTGTTGGAAAAACTACCCCTTTACCATTTCTATTATTCACAATATGTGCTTTGCTGTTGTTTTAATCATGTCTCAGTTTTGGACAGCTGGGTTATATCATATTCAGATCATTTTAACATGAATTCTAAATGTATTTATTCATTAACCATATACATTTACTAGTTTCTGGTCTTATAGTAGTATATCAGTGCATGTTATTCCAAAGAAGATTGTTTGTCTTCAAATCTTTTGTCTTGTCAGTAAAATGGAGTGGCATTACAGTGGATGCAGCCTACGTTGTAGCTTAAATATAAGTTGTAATCATACAGATGCAGATACAGTTTTGGTTAGAATTATTGGCACCCTTGGTAAATATGAACAAAGATGGGTGTAAAAATAAATCTGTATTGCATCCTTGCATCCTGTATTGCATCCAACCTGCATCCTTTTGATTTTTCATAAAAAAATCCGCAAAAATCTAACCTTTCATTGAAGTAAAAGAATTGGGGTGAAACTCACATTATCACATTATCACCATTACAATGAGTAAACCCACAGAATATAGTTCTGATGTGCAGCAAAAGATTCTTGAGCTTCGCAAAAATAGAAATTGGCTGTAAGAAAATAACTAAAGCATTGAAAATTCCCATTTCCACCATCAGGGCAATAATTTCCAATCAACTGAAGATATTACGAATCTGCCTGGAAGATTATAATGTCTATGTCTATTCTGTCTATAATGTCTTAATGCATGGCGAGGAGGAAAGTTTGAGGGGCCAAAGACTCTCCAAGGATCACAGATGGAGAATTGCAGAGATTAGTTGAGTCTTGGGGTCAGAAAGCCTAAAAATACAAATCAAACAACCCCTACAGCACCTCATGTTGTTTGGAAGGGTTTCAAGAAAAATCCTCTTCGCTCATCCAGAACAAACTCCAGCATATTCAGTTGTCAGACACGACTGGAACTTCAGCGGGACTGGTTTCTGTGGTCAGATGAAACCTAAAAAAAGAACTTTTTGGCAGCAAACCCACCAGATGGATTTGGTGCAAACAGGGATAAGAAGTATCCCATGCCCACGGTTAAATAAACAGCTGGATTTTTAATGTTGTGGGCCTATTTTTTTTTCTGCTGGAGGTCCTAGACATCTTGTTCAGACACTTGGTATCATTGATTCTAGCAAATACCAACAGATAAAAAATCAAAACCTGACGGCATCTACTAGAAATCTTATAATGGGCCGTGGTTGGATCTTCCATCAGGACAATGATCCAAAAATGTGTCACAAAATGAAGCTTCTACCATGACCCTCCCAGTCCCTGACCTAAACCCATAGAAAATGAGTGTGGTGAACTGAAGAGAAGAAGCGCCAACATGGATCTGTGAATCTGAAGGATCTGGAGAGTCTGTATGGAGGAATGGTCTCTGATCTCTTGTCAGGTGTTCTCCAAACTCATCAGGCTTTATAGGAGAAGACTCAGAGCTGTTATCTTGGCAAAAGGAGGTTGCAAAAAGTATTTAATAAAAGGGTGCCAATAATTATGGCCAATGAGTTTGGGGGAAAAAAACACACATTTATTTCATAATGTGATGTACCCCCTAATTTCAATTCTTCTACTTCAATGAAAGGTTCGATTTTTGAGAATTTTTTGAATGAAAGATCAAAAGGATAAACAATGCAATTTATTTTTACAGCCATCTTTGATCATATTTACCAGGGGTGGCAATAATTCTGACCACTGTATGTATAGGCTACATAAAATATATCCAGGTTCATACATTGAAAAAAATGGTAACCTAAAAATGGTCAAAATATCATTATAACATCACTGGCTGCATTATTTGGTCACACTTTAGATTAGGGTCCAATTCTCACTATTAACTACGACTTTTGCCTCAACAAACTCCTAATTACGGCTTATTAATAGTTAGTAAGGTAGTTGTTAAGTTTAAGTATTAGGTAGGATTACAGGATGTAGAATATGGTCATGCAAAATAAGGCATTAATATGTTCTTTACAGGTACTAATAAACAGCCAGTATCATAGTAATATGCATGCTAATAAGCAACTAGTTAATAGTGATAGTTTGACCCCAAACTTAAGTTTTACCCATTATTTATACAAAATATTTTTTTAAATCAGGTATAAGTAGCTCTTTACGGTAACAACTGTAGGTTGCCACTTTTTACAGTGTAAGTGAAGGAATTAGGATTTTGGACAGTCTTATAGTAAGTGATGTTGCGGTAGGTATTATTGTGTGTAGAATCCTGAATTTTCCGGCCTTACTTTGAGATCGTAGTCAATGCTTTTTGAAGCAGGGAGCACAAAACCGTATTCCAACTTCCTCTGCTGATCTGTGGAGTTTCCATACCACTGTGTGATTGAAAAAGTTAATACGCTTTCCATCGGTCTTTGATACCTCAAAACTTTTAGAGCTGTCATAGGAAGAAGAGCCTTTGGTGAGCTTTTTTGATGATGTAAGTTCATTTCAGCACACGGGTGTTAGCACAGCACCATTCAGTTAGAGATGAGACCTCATTCCTGCAACCCTATCTGTGATCAGATCAACCATTGTAGCATTTTGGCATGATTGTATTAAATGCTAGCCTATATGAGGTACAGAGAATGCCTGGGTAGCAGTTTCTTCCAGCTGTTGAAAATTCTGTTCTAGAATATGGCATTTTTCACCTTATTTTTCAATGTGAAAGTATCATCAATTTGCTTCAGATTCATTAGCTGCTATATTGAAACACTGCTTTGTGAAGCTTCGTAGTTCTGTGCGTCAAAATCTTTTGAAACATTGCAGGTAACCCTTGAACCAGTTTCTAGGGTTATGTGGATCAGTTTTGTTTTGTAGACATTTTTAATGTGGCGTATTTATATAAGAAAAAGGGACGAGTATTAATTGTCTCTTATTGGCCTGATTAGCCAAGCCCTCTAAAAACACACAAAACAAGACAGACAAATTGATAAAAGAACAAACATTTCATATTTAAAGTTACATATAATAGATTAGACTTTCAAGAAAACATTTGCAATTGGTTAATAAAAGATGTATGCATGTTTGGGTTGAGTATTCGTAGTATTTACACTGTTTTGACCTGCAGCTTCTGGCGTTTTAAACGCTTCGAAACACTGAATCATTCTGAGAAGCAATTGGTTCAATTGATTCAGAGTTTAGAAATTCTCAGCTATGAGTAAATAACTAGAAGAATAACAAGTGTAGTAAACTGCAAAACTATTTAAGCAACAAATATGTGTTGATGATCATGATGATAAATTAAAATATTACTATAACAAACACCAGTTTGCAAAATCATGATTTTCAGTCACTTATGTTATGCCAGGTGGCGACAAGTCTTTATGAGTGAGTCATTAAATCTTTACATTTTTAAAACTGATTCGTTCAAAAACTCTGATTCATATGAGTGAGTCATTGAATAATTTACTTAACCGGTTCATTCGCTGATTCGTTCAGGAACGAAATACCAGTACAATGTGTTGCTTACAGTGTCAGTTGAATCTGCTGTGGCTTTGCTTTGAAGTGTTTTTGTTGGCGGGATAAAAACAGACAAAGTAACTGGCAATATAGTGTCTAAAATGGAAGTAGCTCAATATTAAGTTCTTGTTTATTGAATTGTTATGCCATAAAAGCAATATTAAAATCACAATAATGTGATATTGCTTAAGTACGCCACATTTCGTAAGTAAAATGCATTGTTTAGTCTTGCATGTGATTTCAAGAGAATAAATGTACAGGCAACATCTATTGCGCTTATGCACCATGATGCATGACATCCAGTAGCGATGTTTTCATTCAGTTTCTTTGCTAGGGCTGCTTTCTCTTTATGACATTGTTTTATCATGCTGGAGTTTCATACCCATAAATAAACAATTCAATTTCAAACGGTTCCCAGCAGTCAGACAATCCCTCGTTCCACTGGCTCCACAAGGGAACCGTCTGTCTGAAAGCAACAATATCATTACGCTAATCTAATACTTCACACGCTTTTACACTGTACAGTGTTGCTAATGCTTGTAATGTGCACGTTTCCCTCCCATATTCGGACTGAATGAACCGTGGTGCTTTCCTCCAGCGGTTATGATTGATTAGTTCCTATTCTACCCCAAAGGGAGAGAGTTTTATAATATTGTTCACACACATAGTCAAACCCCCTTTCATTAAAACAGCTCAGGACAGACAAAGTGATGCTTATTCCATCTTAGCTGTTTAATTCTCTCCTGCTGTGATTTTTTTACTGCTGTGGAATGTTTAAGAAAATAAGCAGCAAGTCATCACATTCATTTAAACAGGATTTTTACAGTTTCTGAAGAAAGCATGAGTCATGCTTATACATGCAAAACTAACCACCATGATGATAGGGTGATGATAGGTGGATGGTTGCCAGGGTGTTGCTATGCAGTTGCTAACATGTTCTCTGGGGTTGCTTGGGTGTTGCTAGAGTGTGCTGGATGGTTGCTGCCTAGATATGTGATGGGTTACTCAATGAAGTGTAACAGGCCTACTTAGAGAGGTTTTCAAATCCCATACTAAGTATGATCTAACTGATCTCGACTTCCAGTGATCGCCCTGCATTTGCATGCATGGAACTCAACAGAATTAACTTTTTGATAACACTGCTTGTGTTATATGGGAAAACCCCAACCCCAAATAAAAACAACTATTATTATTTATAATAAACCTTACATTCCGCTTTCACTGTTATGACCCCAAGTGAGAACATACATTATTAACGTGTACATATTTCATTAAATGTGAAATCTCTTCAGTTATGTTGTTGTAACATTTATATTTTAAAAAAATATATTTTTATAGTGATTTTATTTAGTAACACTTTATTTTACAGTGTCCTTGTTACATGTTACATGTAGTAACTATAGTAATAACTATAAATTATGCATAATTACAAGCAAATAACCC